>NC_134357.1:106421634-106578543 GCF_048569485.1 Anomaloglossus baeobatrachus | reverse complement strand
GTTGTTTATTTATATGGAGTGAAACGTATCTACAGCAATCCCCGTACATATACGTCCCCTTTTATTTGAGTGTCTGTGCGACCCCCAGGTCCATAAATCCCTCAAGCCACTGCGGATCCGGATCCGAGCAGCCCGACTGCTGACGTGGCGGTGGCACAATACTTACCGTCACTGGTGAGCTCAAGTCCAACCCCCCTACTCCAGGCAACCAAGAATACACATGACAGGCCTTGGCTGTAGTCGTATCCTGAAAACATGAGCAATCAGGGCTAATACTGCCTTCCAGTATTCCTCGATATTCCCACAGGACCATATCATATGCAGCAGATTGGCATTTTCCCGCCCGCACCTAGGACAAAGGACATCTGACGGATCCCCATCTTATGCAATAGATTAGGTGTCCTGTAAACTCTCTGCAGTGGGAATAGCTGTGACAATTTTTGATTTTGAGCTAGGGGAGTTGTAGCTCCCTGGGAGACTTTGGCTAGGTCGCAGACGGTGGTCTGGGACCGGAGGAGTCGCAGGGTGTTGGAGAAAGGTGCGAGACTTAGTTTTGGAGAACGGTCGGCACCGGAATATCTAGTAACCGGACCGGTACCGAGCACGGCGGGGTACTGTACCCTAGATCAGGGAATAGCTTCACGCAACCTGATAATTAACCTGTGGAGGATAGTCTCTTTATGAACTTTCCCCAAGAGCTCAGAGAGCGAAGGCACCAACACAACGAGGGGGATAGGGCTTTCCAACTGATGCGGCCCACTGAAATCCCAAGTGTCAACCTTCGAGAGCACAGCTCCTCTATTTAAGTATAGGGAGTGGGACCCCGACAGCTTCAAGCCGAGGGGTCACTCAGAAATGTCTAAACATCAGTGCATGGAGGCAGGTCAGGACCATCAGCAATACCAACGGGAACGGATTCCCGGACGAGCTCCCCAGAGAGGCAGCGGCACCCAGAGACTTGGTTTACTCATGTGTCAGAGTCTACTTAATGGTCACACCAACATCCACACGGCCTGAGTGAGTACGCTGCTTCCCCCCCTGCGTCCTGCCTGCTGCATGGTCTGCACCATGCTTCCCTGCACCTCCACCATTCAGAGTCCCGTGGCCTTTCCCTACCCGTAGAGGGAACATTATCTGGCTGCCCCGCTCCATCTCCCCCCCACCAGGTACTCCACCGGCAGCGGCGGTACTCCCCCTTACCGCTAACCACGGGTGGCATCACGAACACTAATCCCCTGTAAATATATTTCCCCCCCTTTTTATTTTCGAGTGGCCGCGAGCTCCCGGGTCCGGAGACCCTCGAGCCACAGCAACCCCCGGATCCGAGCAGTCCGACTGCTGCAGGGGCGGTACACACCCCTATCCACCCACATTCTCCAGCCCAAAAGCTTCTGTGGCTCTAATAGTCCGTGATTATGCCATAGGGGCCAGTATTCCGTTGCTCCCAGTATTCCCATCAACGCCTATGAGTTGCACTTTTGAACGACACCATTCACTCTACCCCGTATTGTACTGGAAAATAGGAAAAAAATTCTAAGTGCGGTGAAGTTGCAAAAAAAAAAGGGGGTGGGGGTGCAATTGCACAATTGTTTATTGGATTTTTTTTTATTTACCATGATCACAATATGGTAAAGCTGACCTGGTAGTATGATTCTTTAGGTCAGTACGAGTACGCAGATACCAAACATTTATAGTTATTTTTTGTTTAAAGGGAACCTGTCAGGACCCCTATGCCCTCCAACCCAGAAGCGTTCATATCTGTATACCCAAATTCCCTGCCTAACCAGCCCTGGTGCCAGTACACCTCAGGAGCAGAGTGGAGGCTTCCCGGCTTCATTAGGCGCACTGCGTATGATTGGAGGTTCAGAAGACATGAACATGAGCCGGAAATCATCTACCCTGCTTCTGAGGCGCACTGATGCGGCTGAAATGAGCTGCGCGCATGTCTGACGCCCTGGCCTATCCGGTTGTCACAGGGTATTGTGCAATCTGCCCTTCTGTGCAATATCCACCTCCTCCTTGGTTACGGGTGCCTAACCAAATGGTGTTGCCAAAGACCAGCTAATCAAGATCCTAGGTACACTCTGCACCACACCCACCAGACACACCAGTGGACGGCCTGAGTGCAATTTGGGGGGTTGGTTTAGGAGTGTCAGGAGTGTCAGGAGCAGTGAGGTGAGAGGAGGTCAGGAACTAGGCTCTTTGGAAGTACTAGGTAGCAGACGTTGGTCTCGGCCTGGTAAGAGCTGGACCCCCGGTTGCAGGGGATCATGATAAGGGGCACGACATTGTCGTGGAGGACAGCCGGCGGCCTTGTACCATCACCGGGCTTGGACCAGTGCACGACGGGGTACGTGGACCCTAGGTCAGGGAGTAGCTTCAGGCAACCTGACAATTTACCCAACGAGAACGGAGCCTTCAAGATCCGCTCTCCACCCGCTCCAAAATTGGGGTACTAGCGCAACGAGAGGGATAGGACTTTCCACAAATACGGTCCAAGAAATCCCAAGCGTGAACCCTGAGAGCAAGGTCCCTCAGTTAGCCATGCTGGGGAGTGGGACCCGACTAGTTTCAGGCTACAGGGACCAACCAGTGAGTAACAAGGTGCCGAGGGAAAGGTCACAGATCAACAGGCAACACCAACGGAAACGGGACCCAGGCGTGCTCCTCCTCAGCGGCAGCGGTGTCCAGAACTTTGGTTTACTACAGTTGTCGGTGTCAGCATTATTGGACTGAGTGAGTTCGCAAGTGACCCTTACCTCCCTGTCACCATCACCGAGTCCCTGGGCATTCCCCCTACCCGTGGAGGGGTTAAACACCTGGCTGCCCACTCCATCGCCACCGGGTACTCCCAGCCGCAGCGGTGGTACTCCACCTTACCACACACCACGGGTGGTGTCACGAACTGTTCCATACAATACCACCTGTAAATACCTGCCTTCATTCGTGTGGCCGCGAGACCCCCGGGTCTGGATGCCCCTCGAGCCACCACGGATCCGGATCCGAGCAGCCCAACTGCTGACGTGGGGGCGGCACACATGCAAGAGATTTCCATTAGCTGACAGTGGCGCCAGCTCATAGAAATCATGTTATCACTCCCTCAGTGGCGTGATAACATGGAAAGAGGGCAACTAGTCTGGCGAAACATCGCCCAATCCAGGCCCTAATTAGCACATGGACAGTGAGGTTTATTAGTTGTTTTTTAAAACATTAATATTGATAGGTGGATTTTTTATTTATGACACAAGCAAGCTGGAGACATCTGTTCCCGTTGAAGACTTTATTCTCATATAAAGAGACAGCTCAAAATCACCTTCAAGGATCAATAGGCCCGAGTGTCCGTCTCCTCCGCAATTTCATCTACTTTTATAATAATACACTCACAGAAAGGAAAAAGCTACAAAAAGTCACACATCGCATATGTCTGATACTTTCCAAGGCTAGCAGATAAGGAATTTCTTTTCCCCCAATCTATTTTAGAAAAGTACATTGCTTAGCTTTGCATAAAAGAAAAACATGCATAAATCAGTAGATAAAATAATGAAAATTGACAATTAGAATTATTTTGAATATTCAGCTATTAAAAACTTATGAGGCTAAAATTCCTATCACATATAAGTGTGTTACGGTCACCGAGGGGCGGCGAGCGTCCGGGGGTGGACCCACTGGGTCGAGCATCGGACTCCCCTGAAGGAGCAACCAGCAGCGAACCCCTATACCGGGATTATGTGGCGCACCAACAGAAGGCCTAAATGCACGACAATCAGGTACCAGTGGAGATCATCTCTTAAGGATGGGTACAGTTTCTTAATGTCTGATGCTGGTGTGCAAGGATGTGGCAGCACGGAGGTTGGAACTCGGACTTGGCAGCAAGGAGGAGGTGGTGGTAGAGAGCAGGCTCTAGGATGAGACAGAGGTTACGCACACAAGACTGGAACTAGGACTCAATAGCAGGGCTGGACACAGTAAAATACAGGGACCTGAGAACTAGCAATGCACTAACATGTAATATTGCTCAGGCACCTCCTGTAATGGGAAGAGGACTTAAATACCTTAGGGAAACAGGTGAGCTCAGAGGTCACTTCTGGGTAATGGGACACAGGCCCTTTAAGAAAATGTGTGCACCCTACAGGCACTCACAGAAGGGCTGTGCGTGGCCTGGAAGGTGACCTCCTAGCACCAACCTAAGGCTGAATCCTACACTCCCTAATGCCCCTAGGCGAGTCCTTCCCCCCTGTGCGCTGATCACGTGCCTAAGTCCTCACTAGCCCTGAACTCAACCTGACTAGTGTAGGCCAGTGAGACACTAATCTCGCCACTACAATAAAACAACACGAGGAAGGTAAAACTAATGGGTGGGAAAATACACAACAAAAAGCACTCCTTCATGTCTTCAGTAGGAATCAACGCAGCTGCAATAGAAACGACACCACAGCTATTTAGTAACAAGCTCCTTTAACATGGTCAGCATAAGTATGAGCTATAGCCGACATAGGGAGGAGTGACAAGCGGATATTTATAGCAGAAGGAAGTGGCTGCAGCTAAAGTTACAACTACCTGTTAGATCACTGCAGGATAGAAGTGAATTTGCCATCCAGTCCCAGCCAGTAAGTCATATGTAGTTTAGGGGGTAATAATCCCTTGCTGTAATGAAGCAAATGTGTCTCTGAGGTAATACCTCTCTATTAGGCAAAGTTCCCTCAATTAGCTTAGTGAGATTTTGTGTGATTCATCAAGTGTGACTTTTTTAAAAAGTAAAAATTTGGCAAAACTCCAGTGCCTCCTTGGCATATTTTAGAGTATGCCAGTATTTTGGCACCATTTATGCACCACTTTGCAAAACATGTGACTTTTGGCACCAAAAAGTTGCAAACACAGTACAAGAAAGAAAAAAAAAAACATTTACTTTTCACCAAATTCATGAATCACATGTGCAATTCTGAAGAATTTGGCGCCAAAAAGAGTAACTAAATAGATGAACGATGAATGTTTTTCAGCTGGGATTCACATTTCAGGTGCCTTCCACTAGGTGGTGCTGTGGTTCAGTTTACGGTTTGCCATGTTTCATAAGCAGCAGAGCAGGGGCCTTCTAGCAGAGAGATCCTTCCACCTTGTGGGCATGACAGGGGGGATAGCACTGATCCAGGGGGCTAGCCGGGGCATCGGTCTCCAGTTCTGCAAGTTTCTAGTGTCAGCTCGATGTGGGACTAAAATAATAGCAACATGCAGAGAGCCGCAGTCGGCCACAGATCTGCAGGCCCTGAGGGAGCAGCACCCAGATGTGCTCAGTATTCAGAGACTTGATGTGACCAGACAAAGTGATATCCAAGAGACTGCTCTGCTGGTAGCACAAAACTTTGGGTGCCTAGACCTTTTAATAAATTCCTCCGCCATGTTGCACCCTAGCGGAAAGGGAGAAACCAGTCTTGGAGAAGTCTCAGCAGAGGTAAGTCTAAAGGCTGCTTTACACCTTACAATTTTATATGCGATCTCGTATGCGATCGCACACGCCCCATCGTATGTGCGGCACGGTCAATTTGTTGCCCATGTCGCACAAACGAGTAACCCCCGTCACACGTACTTACCTTCCATACGACCTCGCTGTGGGCGGCGAACATCCACTTGCTGAAGGGGGAGGGACGTTCGGTGTCACAGAGATGTCACACAGCGGCCGGCCAATAGAAGCAGAGGGGCGGAGATGAGCAGGACGTAAACATCCCGCCCACCTCCTTCCTTTAGCATTGCAGGCGGGACGCAGGTAAGCGGTGTTCATCATTCCCGGGGTGTCACACACTGCGATGTGTGCTGCCTCAGAAACATTGAACAACCGAACGTTCAATTTTTAGCAAATGAACGACGTGTATGCGATCAACGTATTTTCGTTCAATCTGGGTCGCATGTAGGTTTCACACGCTACAACAACACTAACGATGCTGGATGTGCGTCACTTACAACGTGACCCCGCCGACATCTTGTTAGATATATTGTAGCGTGTAAAGCCCGCTTAAGACTAGACCTCAGTTGGACTACTACGAGTGATCTCCATGTTTTTCATGGGTAGAATTTGTACCCATTATAGTCTATGGGACTGTTCATGTGGCCATGTGGAGTTGTGTGCCAAATGTCTGCCACAAAACATGGAGAATTGTCCAATTTTGTTCCAAGTGACTCGTAAAAATTATCTAAACATTGGCAGCTCTCGAAATAATCCCTGAGCTGCCCAATGTCAGTCTCTGATTGCTAGATGTCTGGGAATCCCCCCTACTAAGCACATGTCATCAAACAACAAGCTGGACATGTTTGCTTGCTAGGCTTCATTTTAGATTCACAACGTGAACATGACCACATCAACTCCTTGGTAAGGGTCATCCCGAATTATAGGATAATTGTTGTGCATACTGTGACCACACTTTTATAGAGCAACAATTGGGATACTGACCCTGAGCCCAAGCGTAGTGACTCCAGTGAGTGCGGCTATAGTGGTTCTTTTTTGTTTTGTTGTATATGATGTTTTGCACATTTTTTTGTGTTTTTGGTAAATATTGCCCAGGTTATTTTACTTCATGAGTAATGTGTCTTAACTATGTACTATACCAAAAGTAGAGAACAATGTATGATCACTTGCATTTTTCAGAAATAATGTCATCTACTGTTAGGGCCAGATGGACGGGCAGACCCTGGAGGTGGATCCACTGGGCCGAACTCCTTGATGGTGGTAAGGGGTCCGGGAGCTGAAGTACTACAGGTAGCTGGACAGTCCGTGCACAGGAGCGGAATGGAGAAGTCCCTGGGACTACGGAGTCACTGACGGTAGTCCGGGTGACGGAGCTCAGGTTCGGAAGCCGAGATGTTGTCAGGCGGAGTCCGGAACCGATGGAGCGAGCAGACGTGTCACCGCAGGGATCAGAGATGGAACGGACTGTCAGGATGGCAGATAGGCAGCGTTCGGGGTTCGGGATTCGGCAGGACTGGATGGCGAGGCAGGATCGGCTCTAGAAGAGAGAGAGGTGAGTATCTCACAGGAACACAAGGAGACCTGACTCCTAGCTTGGAAAACACGAAGATCAGGCCCCGCCCACTTGGACACTAAACCCCTTTATACCCTGTACCTGTGCGCTCAATTTCCTGTTAGTGGTCGCTGGCCCTTTAAGAAAGGGTCAATGACCGCGCGCGCGCCCTAACGCGCATGCGCGAGGCCCGGGTGCCAGAAGCCAGGACAGGAAGCGGAGAGGAGGACGCAGCAGAGCCGGGCTGGGGCTGGGAAGCCGACGGGCGCCGGGAGCGGGGACCAGGACGCCTGGGAAGCGCAGGCGATGGAGGCTGGGAACTAGGGAGCGGCGGAGACCGGGCAGAAGAACCGGAGGGCCGAGCAGGGAAGCCGGGGAGCGTGGCAGGTGAGGCGGGGAGCAGAGCAGGGGACCCGGGGAGCGTGACAGTACCCCCCCCCACGCCCCTCTCCCCGCAACCGGGACAGGAAGGCACGGATCAAAGGAGTACCCACATTCTCCCGAGGTTCCCAGGACCTATCCTCAGGACCATAGCCTGCCCAGTCCACCAGGAAGAACTGTCGGCCCCGTACAGTTTTCATGGCCACGATATCCCTTACCGCATAGATGTCGTCATCGGCAATAGGAGGAGGAGCCGGACTGGCAGCAGCGGAGAAGGGACCAAGGACAACCGGCTTGAGCAGGGAGACGTGGAAGGAGTTGGGTATCCTCATCGTGGCCGGAAGCTGCAGCTTGTAGGAGACCTCATTGATCTTGCGGAGGACTTTAAACGGCCCGATGTAGCGAGGTCCCAGCTTGTAGGATGGTAGCTTCAACCTGACGTACTTGGAAGCCAGCCAGACGAGATCTCCTGGAGAGAAACACGGAGGGTCCAGACGCCTCTTGTCTGCGTGTCTCTTCATCCGCAGTGAAGCACGTCCAAGGGACGCCTTAACAGAGTCCCAAATGGTTGCAAAGTCACGGGCTACAGCATCAGCAGCAGGGACATCCGAGGAAGAGGATATAGGCAATGGGACGGATGGCTGAAGTCCGTACACGACATGGAAGGGAGAGCTGGAGGAGGACTCACTGACGTGGTGGTTATGGGAGAATTCAGCCCAAGGAAGAAGCGTGGACCAGTCGTCATGATGGGCGTTGATGTAGTGACGTAAGAAGGAGGTCAAGATCTGATTGACCCGTTCCACTTGGCCGTTCGACTGGGGATGGTAGGCTGAAGAAAAGTCCAGAGTCACTCCCAGATGTTTGCAGAGAGCCCTCCAGAAGCGGGAGGTGAACTGAGTTCCTCTGTCGGACACAATGTGGGATGGAAAGCCATGCAAGCGGAAGATGTGTTGTATATAAGCGTCCGCGAGTTCCTGGGCAGAGGGCAGTCCAGCCATAGGGACGAAATGAGCCATTTTAGAGAATCGATCCACCACGACCCATATAACCGTGTGTCCGGAGGATAATGGCAAGTCCGTAATGAAGTCCATCGCAATGTGTTGCCATGGTACAGAGGGTATAGGTAGAGGCAGGAGACGGCCATATGGCAGATGTTTGGGCGTCTTATTCCTGGCACAAGAGGAGCAGGCTGAGACAAAAGAAGTGACGTCCTTGCGAAGAGATGGCCACCAGTAATGACGTACAACTGTACTCCATGTTCTCTTCTGGCCAGCATGACCGGCTATTTTCGAGGCATGGCCCCAGTGCAAGACTTTTTGCCTGTCAGTCTCAGGAACATAGGTCTTCCCGGGTGGTATGTGAGCCAGAGTGACAGGAGTCACCGGAATGATCTTACTAGGACAGATGATAGGCTGAGATGTCTCCTCTTCCTGCTCCACGGGCATGAATGACCTGGACAAGGCATCTGCGCGTACGTTTTTGTCCGCGGGTCGGAAATGGAGCTGGAAGTCAAATCTGGCAAAGAACAAGGACCACCTGGCTTGCCGTGGGTTCAGTCGCTGAGCAGACCGCAGGTATTCCAGGTTCTTGTGGTCCGTGTAAATAATGACGGGGTACACTGCTCCTTCCAGAAGGTAGCGCCATTCTTCCAGCGCCAGTTTGACTGCCAAGAGTTCTCGGTCCCCGATGGTGTAATTGCGTTCAGGTGCTGAGAAGCTCTTGGAGAAGAAACCGCAAGTCACCATCTTCCCGGAGGAGGACTTCTGCATGAGCACTGCTCCGGCTCCCGAGGAGGAGGCATCCACCTCCAGGGTGAACTGACAGTTTAACTCCGGACGGTGGAGCACAGGAGAGGAGGCAAATGCCCGCTTCAGAGAGCTAAACGCGGCGTCGACCGCAGGTGACCAGTCCTTTGGATTAGCCCCCTTCTTGGTCAAGGCGGAGAGAGGGGCAGTCAGAGCAGAGAAGTGAGGGATGAACTGGCGGTAATAGTTGGCGAATCCCAGAAAGCGTTGGATTGCCTTTAGTCTAGAAGGAGGAGGCCAGGTGAGAATGGAAGAGACCTTTTTCGGATCCATCTGCAGTCCGGTCTCGGAGATGACGTAACCCAGGAAGGGAAGAGACGACTGCTCGAAGACACACTTCTCATACTTGGCGTACAGACGATTCTCCCTCAGCCGTCGTAGTACCAGCTGCACGTTCTCTCTGTGGGTCTGGAGGTCTGGAGAGAAGACCAGGATGTCATCTAGATACACCACCACACAAACGTACAGAAGGTCCCGGAACACGTCGTTCACCAATTCCTGAAAGACTGCTGGTGCGTTACACAGGCCGAAGGGCATCACACAGTATTCATAGTGCCCATCGCGAGTATTGAACGCGGTCTTCCATTCGTCCCCAGAGCGGATGCGGACCAGGTTGTAGGCACCCCGAAGATCCAACTTGGTGAACACACGAGCTCCTCTAAGCCGATCAAACAATTCGGGGATAAGCGGCAGGGGGTACTTGTTCTTCACGGTGATTTGGTTTAATCCCCGGTAGTCAATGCATGGGCGAAGGTCACCTTCTTTCTTCTTAACGAAGAAGAAGCCCGCTCCAGCAGGAGAGGAGGATCTCCGAATGAATCCCCTTGCCAGGCTCTCTGTGATGTAAGTAGACATGGCCCTCGTTTCGGCAGGAGACAGCGGATATATCCGTCCCCGAGGTGGTGTGGTTCCCGGGAGCAGGTCGATGGCACAATCGTATGGACGATGTGGCGGAAGTACCTCTGATTCCTTTTTGTCGAAGACATCCGCGAAGGACCAATAGGCCGAGGGTAGTCCGGGTAGGGATTCTGGAGCCGGAGGTCGTCGGATGGGTTGTATAGTCTTCAGACAATTCTCATGGCAAGAAGAGCCCCATCGGGTGATTTCTCCAGTGCCCCAGCTGACTGATGGTTCGTGTGTCCGTAACCAGGGCAGTCCCAGCAGGACTTGGTGGGACATGTGTGGGAGGACGTAGAGAGCGATGTTCTCGGTGTGCAGGGCACCGATACGCAGTTCGACCGGCCTGGTGATCCAGGAGATGGTGTCAGAGAGGGGTCTCCCATCCACAGAGGCAATCACGAGGGTTTTTTCGAGCGGAGTAACAGGTACCTGGTACTTGTCCACCGTAGCCTGCTGGATGAAATTGCCTGCTGCCCCAGAATCGAGGTACGCCTCAGCCGTGAACCGCGTCTCTCCCGTTGACACTTGAACGGTCCACGTGACCGGGTCTGAGAGAGTCCCAGCACCTAGGGTGGCCTCTCCTACCAACCCTAGGCTTTGGAGTTTCCCGGCCTGTCTGGACAGGAGCGTAGCAGGTGTGTGCCGTCGCCGCAGTAGAAGCAGAGGCCCTTGGCGAGCCGCTCTGCTCGGCGTTGTTCAGACTGCCGCACACGGTCGACCTGCATAGGCTCATGGACGGAGACACCAGATGCCGGTGACTGAAGTACGGCGGGTCTCTGTGGAGGAGAGGAATGCCGTACCGGACGTCTCTCACGGGACACCTCCTTGGATCGCTCCTGAAAGCGAATGTCCACTCGAGTCGCTAGGGTAATCAGGGCATCCAGGGTGGACGGTACGTCACGACCAGCCAGCTCATCTTTAATTCGCCCCGAGAGTCCTTCCCAGAAGGCGGCGGTTAGGGCCTCGTTGTTCCACCCGAGTTCTGAAGCCAAGGTGCGAAAACGGATGGCATATTGACCCACCGTCAGAGTCCCCTGACGTAACCGTAGAAGAGAAGAGGCAGACGCGGAGGCGCGTCCGGGCTCGTCAAAGGTGCCACGAAATGCCTGCAGGAACTCCTGGATGTTCGTGGTTACAGGATCGTCCCTTTCCCACAAGGGGTTCATCCACGCCAGTGCCTCACCCTCTAGATGGGACATGATGAACGCGACCTTGGCTTGGTCGGAGGCAAACAAATGCGGCAGCTGCGTGAAATGGAGGGAGCATTGGTTTAAGAAACCCCTGCAGGTCTTGGGATCTCCGGCGTACCGGGGTGGTGAGGCCAAACGAAGTCTGGAAGCATCCGAAGAGGCCGCCATGGGGACTGGAGCCGTGGATTGTCTAGTGGAAGCCCGTTGCTGAAGGTGTAACGGCCGCTTGTAGCGTGTTCAGGCGGGCGTCCACAGAAGACATGAATTACAGCATACGGGTCTGCGTCTCACGCTGGCGTGAAAGTTCCTCCTGCAAGGTGCCTAGCTGGGCTGCTAGTGCCTCAGCGGGATCCATGGCCTGATCTTACTGTTAGGGCCAGATGGACGGGCAGACCCTGGAGGTGGATCCACTGGGCCGAACTCCTTGATGGTGGTAAGGGGTCCGGGAGCTGAAGTACTACAGGTAGCTGGACAGTCCGTGCACAGGAGCGGAATGGAGAAGTCCCTGGGACTACGGAGTCACTGACGGTAGTCCGGGTGACGGAGCTCAGGTTCGGAAGCCGAGATGTTGTCAGGCGGAGTCCGGAACCGATGGAGCGAGCAGACGTGTCACCACAGGGATCAGAGATGGAACGGACTGTCAGGATGGCAGATAGGCAGCGTTCGGGATTCGGCAGGACCGGATGGCGAGGCAGGATCGGCTCTAGAAGAGAGAGAGGTGAGTATCTCACAGGAACACAAGGAGACCTGACTCCTAGCTTGGAAAACACGAAGATCAGGCCCCGCCCACTTGGACACTAAACCCCTTTATACCCTGTACCTGTGCGCTCAATTTCCTGTTAGTGGTCGCTGGCCCTTTAAGAAAGGGTCAATGACCGCGCGCGCGCCCTAACGCGCATGCGCGAGGCCCGGGTGCCAGAAGCCAGGACAGGAAGCGGAGAGGAGGACGCAGCAGAGCCGGGCTGGGGCTGGGAAGCCGACGGGCGCCGGGAGCGGGGACCAGGACGCCTGGGAAGCGCAGGCGATGGAGGCTGGGAACTAGGGAGCGGCGGAGACCGGGCAGAAGAACCGGAGGGCCGAGCAGGGAAGCCGGGGAGCGTGGCAGGTGAGCCGGGGAGCAGAGCAGGGGACCCGGGGAGCGTGACATCTACATTGTTCAACTTTTGAAGTTATTTTTTTGTAAGGAGTGCACCATGCCACTAGAACAGGGTTTTACAAAAGATCCAAAGTTTATCAACATTAAACATTTATTTTGCCCGAAACGTGATGATTATAATAAGAAAACAGCAATGTCTGTAGCAGACAAAGATTATAAGTACATTTTCTGAAGGTAACAACAGTCACCAATCTGTAGGACATGGACAGGCCTTTGCTTTGAATGACTTCAGAAAATCTGCAGCCACAGGACATCACTAGTCTCTCACACTGCTCTGGTGTGATTTTGATCCATTCTTCTTCCAGTCTCTAAGGCCCCCTTCACACGTCTGTGAAACACGTGCGTGTTTGGTCCGTTTCCGTATGTACCGGTGCACCAATGTTATGCTATGTTTGAGGGTACACGTGCGTTATTTCATAATGTCCGTGTGTCCGTGATCCGTATGTGTTTACGTTTTGCACGGAAGCATGTCCGTTTTCTGCACGGAACACGCACACGCGGACACCATGAAAGTCAATGGTTATGTGCGCACAATACGTGACACGTATGCATCTCTGTATGCTCCGTGTACGTTTTGTGCTTTTTTCTAGCGATGTCGGTCATTCTTTCTTTTCCTGTCTATGTCGGTTAATCTCCCTCAGTCCGTCGGTCGGTCTCTCTGTCTGTCTGTCGTTCTCTCTCTGTCTTGTCTGTCCCTCTCTCGCTGTCTGTCGGTCAGTCTCCCCCCTTTCTCATACTTACCGATCACCGGCGCGGCGCTGCACGGCTGTTCTCTAAACTCCGGCGGCTTTTACTATTTTGAAAAAGCCGGCCGCTCATTAAACAATCTCGTATACCCTGCTTTCCCCGCCCACCGGTGCCTATGATTGGTTGCAGTTAGACACTCCCCCACGCTGATTGACAGCTGTCTCACTGCAACCAATCACAGCCGCCGGGGGCGGGACTATACTGTGCAGTAATAATAAACAAATACCGTAATTAAAAAAAAATGACGTGCGGTCCCCCCCCATTTTGATACCAGCCAGGGTAAAGTCACACGGCTGAAGGCTGGTATTCTCAGGATGGGGAGCTCCACGTTATGGGAGCCCCCCAGCCTAACAATATCAACCAGCAGCCGCCCAGTATGGCCACATCCATTAGATGCGACTCTTCTGGGACTCTACCCGGCTCTTCCCGAATGGCTCTGGTGCGTTGGCAATCGGGGTAATAAGGAGTTAATGGCAGCACATAGCTGCCACTAAATCCTAGATTAATCATGTCAGGCGTCTCCCCGAGATACCTTCCATGATTAATCTGTAGGTTACAGTTAAAAAACAGTCACACCGGAAAAATCCTTTATTAGAAATAAAAAACACTAACAAATTCCCTCGTCACCAATTTATTAACCCCAACAAAGCCCTCCATGTCCGGCGTAATCCACGTACCTCCAGCATCGCATCCAGCTCTGCTGCATGAAGGTGACAGGAGCAGCAGAATACACCGCCGCTCCTGTCAGCTCCACGCAGCAAATGAGGTGAGTAGCGAGATCAGCTGAGCTGTCACTGAGGTTAATCACGGCCACCACTGGATCCAGCGGACATGGAGGGCTTTGTTGGGGTTAATAAATTGGTGACGAGGGAATTTGTTAGTGTGGAGTGGAGGGAGGCAACAAGGATTTTGTGTCTGGCTGATGTGCCTGTCTCGGGGTGGGGGTGTGTGTTGCAGTACTTGTGACGACCTGGCTAGTCCAGGGCGCCACACTATTATCCTCCTCTCCCCCCAGGACTACTACTCCTATTATACTTCTCTCTCCCCAGGACTACTCCTCCTATTATACTCCTCTCCCCCCAGGACTACTTCTCCTATTATACTCCGCTGCTGTGACGTCGCTGTGACGCTGAACGAACCGCCCCCTTACAAAGGAGGCGGTTCGCCGGTCACAGCGACGTCACAGAGCAGGTATGTGCGTGTGACGCTGCTGTAGCGATAATGTTCGCTACGGCAGCGATCACACGATATCACATTCACGACGGGGGCGGGTGCTTTCGCGCTCGACATCGCTAGCAATTGATAGCGATGTCATAGCGTGTAAAGCCCGCTTTAGGAGGATATCTGTTTTTTTGCAGGTAACTATTACTGTGCAGAATTATTAGGAAACTTAATAAAAACCAAATATATTCCCATCTCACTTGTTTATTTTCACCAGGTAAACCAATATAACTGCACAAAATTTAGAAATAAACATTTCTGACATGCAAAAACAAAACCCCAAAAAATGAGTGACCAATATAGCCACCTTTCTTTATGATGACACTCAGCAGCCTACCATCCATTGATTCTGTCAGTTGCTTGATCTGTTTACGATCAACATTGCGTGCAGCAGCCACCACAGCCTCCCAGACACTGTTCCGAGAGGTGTGCAATCTTCCCTCCCTGTAAATCTTACATTTTATGAGGGACCACAGGTTATCTATGGGGTTCAGATCAGGTGAACAAGGGGTTCATGTCATTATTTTTTCATCTTTTAGACCTTTACTGGCCAGCCACGCTGTGGAGTAGTTGGATGCATGTGATGGAGCATTGTCCTGTATGAAAATCATGTTTTTCTTGAACGATGCCGACTTCTTCCTGTACCGCTGCATGAAGAAGTTGTCTTCCAGAAACTGGCAGTAGGTCTAGGAGTTGAGCTTCACTCCATCCTCAAGCCGAAAAGGTTCGACAAGTTCATCTTTGATGATACCAGCAGATACCAGTACCCCACCTCCACCTTGCTGACGTCTGAGTCGGAGTGGAGCTCTCTGCCCTTTACTGATCCAGCCTGTGGCCCATCCACAGAAACCATGTGCACAGAAGGAGGTACTTGGACCCTGAAGCCAGGACCGGCACCAACGGCCTAGCTAATTAACCAATTGAGGGCAGGATTATAGGTCCTGTCCCAACCTAAGTCCCGAAAAGTAGACAACCACCCACCGAGTGGGAGAGGGCAACTGCCAGGGCCCGTAGATCCCAAGGGTCAGCGTCAGACGGGCACGTCTCCCAACTAAAGGACTGGGAGCGGACTCCTGCGTTTTACACCGGGCAGTCCCATCTACAGAAACAGTGCAGAGGAGAGATACTTTGACTACCAAACCCCGGGTGTGGGACCAGATACACCCGTTTGCGGCAGCCGGCCACCATCACTTTGGTTTACCACAGGACTCGTGTGCTTTATTCCACTGTGAGCAACATCCCCGGCCTGGACGGGTGCGCCGGCCCCTGCACTCCCAATCCTCAGCATAAAGACACTGGGCCCCGGGGCATCCATCCCTACCCACGGAGGGGTTAACATCCAGCTGCCATCACATCTCCCCGGGTCTCCCATAACCGCAGCGGTGGTGCCATACTTCACCACACACCGTGGGTGGCGTCACGAACCAAATACGGTCAAGGCCGTACCAATACGTCCCCCTCTTTATTCGGCGTGTCCGCAAGACCCCCGGGTCCGGAGGATCCCTCGAGCCACACAGCGGGTCCGGATCCGAGCAGTGTCGGCTGCTGGCACGGGGGCGGCACATTTCTTGTTCAAAGGTGTTCGTTTTTCAGCCTTCCTTACTTTGGCCATGTCCCTGAGTATGGCACACCTTGTGCTTTTTGATACTCCAGTAACATTACAGCGCTGAAATATGGCCAAACTGGTGGCAAATGGCATCTTGGCAGCTTCACGCTTGATTTTCCTCAATTCATGGGCAGTTATTTTGCGCCTTTTTGCCCAACACGCTTCTTGCGACCCTGTTTGCTAGTTGGCATGAAACGCTTAATTGTTCGGTGATTACACTTCAAAAGTTTAGCAATTTCAAGACTGCTGCATCCCTCTGCAAGACATCTCCCAATTTTGGACTTTTCAGAGCCCGTCAAATCTCTCTTCTGACCCATTTTGCCAAAAGAAAGGAAGTTGCCTAATAATTAAGCACACCTTATACAGGGTGTTGATGTCATTACACCGCACCCCTCCTCATTACAGAGATGCACATCACCTGATTTACTCAATTGGTAATTGGCTCTCAAGCCTATACAGCTTGGAGTAGGACAACATGTATAAAAAGTATCATGTGATCAAAATACTCATTTGCCTAATAATTGTGCACACAGAGTATACATATATAACTCCAAAATTTTGCCTCTGCTTTTTACAATTTTTCTTGGAATGATTTTAAATAATTAATAAAAGTTAGAGGGTTTTCTCCATTGTTAGACAATCTGTGTAACCCCTCCTCAACCACTGATTGACGGCTTATAGTGTTGACAGGAAGCTGCCAATCAGGGCTGTGGGCAGGATTATACAGGGCTTAGCATTCACTGCTACATCCAGGACAGAGAAAACTGGAATTCCATCAAAATTACAACCATCCGTCCAGTAAGTGACACATCCCTGAAATCTAGCTCTCTGCAGAGAGACAGGAGGCAGATTCTGTAAATTAGTGTCCGGCCCATAGATCTTTACATAAAATGTTGATTCCTCTGGAATAAGACATCGGAATACAAATATTAAGGTATCATTGTATTCAGCTTCCTAGGAAAACATAGGACAAATAAAGCCAAAAAAAACAATCTCAGGGTGACAAGCAGTCTTTTTTTTCTGGAAAAATACTTTGTTGCATATTGGTGTCCTAGTAATGAAGTTTTTGGCCACAGCTCTACCAACAGTCTGGCAGATAGGGCTAAGCCACGCGGCATGAAAATCAGTGCAAGTGGAGTGCGATAAAAAATTGCATTCCACTCGGACCAATATTAGCCTATATGTCAGCACCCATGAGCGATTATTTTCTGAGCCCTAATTGGACCGAGAAAACAATCGCCGCATGCTGTGACTGTAATGTGATCCTGTTTTCTCTCGCACCCATTCAAGTGTATGGGGCAAGAGAAAAATTGCACTGCACTCGCGGTACACCGATGTACCACAAGTGCAGGGCGAGAATGGCAATAGCCGGCTACGGAGGAGAGAGAGAAATCCCTCCCTCCCCTTCTCTATGCCGGCCAGCCACTCCTCAGTGCCAGCCCGCGTCCCGCAGCTGAGGTCCGCTCGCACGATCGGCCCTCAGTCGCATGACACTCAGCTCTGCTGTACTGCCAGCGTGAGCTGAGTGTCATGCGAGGGGATCACAGTACTCCCCGTGTGGCCCCGGCCTTATGATGAGTGGGCACTTTCATATGTTCCGTTTTGCAGCATTTTTTCTGCAGCCAAAACATTCAATCTTGGTTGTGTAAACACTGTGTAAAGAACACAGGAAACAGCTACAGTTTTTTTGCTGAGTTTTTTTTACGTGGATACATGTGTGATTTGTCTACAGTACATGTCAATAAAGTTAGTTGTACTCCCGAAAAACACAGCACAAATATTTTGTTAGTTTTTTCAGCATTTTTGCAGTTTCTCACTACTTTTAGACCTCGCTGCCACTAGCATATAAGTAATATTTTTTCTCATCTAGCATGCGTACGACATCTGCATGTAATGCGATTTTAACAATCTTTTACATACTGTAATAACTCTATTGAGTAGATAGATAGATACGGTAGATAGATACATAGTTACGGTAGATAGGTAGGTAGGTAGATAGACATAAATGAGAAAAATAGCGTTCCACCCGATAAACAGACCTTAAATCCCATTGGCAACAATATAAATGAAAAAAAGGATAGCAGCACTCCAAAAATGAATGAAAAAAGTTGACTTTATGAGCCCATATGGTGTGGCGACATTTCGGCTGTGACCTGCCTTTATCAAGCCACACCAGGGCCGGACTGGCCATAGGGCAATTCTGGCAAATACCAGAAGGGCCGGTGCCTGTAGTGGACTGGTGCCTGTAGTGGCAGCTCAATCTTCAGTCACAGCCACTCTCCTCCGCAGTGTGCACTGTGCTGTGTCGGCCCTGCTCTGCGATTCTGCGCCCGGCATACACACTGCTGAGGAGAGTGATGGTGACTGCAGCTCTCTCCTTCCTGATCAAATGTATTTACATCTCTCAGCCATAAATATATTTGAACAGTGTAGCTCTGGTCTGGGCTCTGACATGCATCAGCGTGATGAGATCACCACCTTGCTGACGTCATCATACTGCTGCCGGCGCCACAGAGACACGTCGGGCAGTGGTGAGCGCTCCATAAAGGAGCGGAAGATGAACTGTACTGGAGAAGGGGAGAACAATCGTGAAAGGGACACAGCTTTCTGAGAGGTAGTGGGGTGAGTACTTTATTCAGAGTGAGCTGTGTGTGTGTGTGTGTGTGTGTGTGTAGGGAGGATATTTTACAAAAGGGCACTGTGGTGTGGAAATATTTTGCAGAGGCAGTGTGGGAGGTGTATATTAATGAGACTGGCAGCATGGGGGTATTTTAATGAGTGGCAGCTTGGGGGGATATTAAGGAGAGTGGCGTGGGGGGTATATTAATGAGTGGCAGCATGGGGTATATTAAGGAGAGTGGAAGTATCGGGGTATAAGAGGGGCAGTGTGGGGGTATATTATGATATTAAGGAGAGTAGCACTGTGGGGGTATATTAGGGAGAGTGGCAGTGTGGGGGTATATTAAGGAGAGTGGCAGTGTGGGGGTATATTAAGGAGAGTGGCAGCATGAGGGTATATTAATTAGAGTGGCTGCATGGGGGTATATTAATGACAATGGCAGTGTGGGTATATTAAGGAGAGCAGCAGCATGTGGGGTATATTAAGGAGAGTAGTGTAAGGTCCAGGAGGTGGATCCACTTGACCATGCACCCCACCGGAGGCCTGGGTACACGGTAGCCGGAGCACTAGCGTGGCCGGGACGGGGACAGCGTCCCACAGGGGATGGGAAGAACAAAGTCACCGGGATCACGGAGTTCCTTAAGACAGTACGGAATACTGGTACATGTGCCGGGTAGTAATGACAAGCAGTAGTACAGGTAACAGGACACGGCACAAGGGGACCTGAGCACCTAGCTTTCAAGACTAAAGGCTGCTTTACACCAGAAGATCTATCGTGCGATAGATCGTCGGGGTCACGGTTTTTGTGACGCACATCCGGCATCGCTGGCGATGCCGGCCTGTGTGACACCTCCTAGCGACGCAGTATCGCTCACAAATCGTGAGTCGTGTACTGCTCGCTAGGTTCCATAATATCGTTTAATTTAGTAGTTCATCGTTTCCGGGGTAGCACACGCCGCTCCGTGTGACACCCCGGGAACGATGAACAGCAGCTCACCTGCATCACGCGGCCGCAGCCGGCTATGTGAAGGAAGGAGGTGGGCGGGATATTTACGTCCCGCTCATCTCCGCCCCTCCGCTTCCATTGGCAGGCGGCCGTGTGACGTCGCTGTGACGCCAAACGTCCCTCCCACTCCAGGAAGTGGACGTTCGCCGCCCACAGCGAGGTCGCACGAGAGGTAAGTATGTGTGACGGGGGTTACTGACTTTGTGCGACACGGGCAGCGATTTGCCCGTGACGCAAAAAGGACGGGGGCGGGTACGATCGATTGTGAAATTGCACAATCGGTCGTACCGTGTAAAGCAGCCTTAAGCTTCAAGACACGTTGATCAGGCCCCACCCACATGGAAAGGCCAGTCTTATATACCCAGCACAGCCCTATGTAATTTCCTGCTGCAGGTGTGCTGGGCCTATAAGACCAGGAGAGTGGGCGAGGCCCGGTCCTATACAGAAACATCTGGCAAAGGGTGGAAACACATCTATGCGAGTAAAATCGGTCCGACTGGGCTGAAAAAAACTCGGCTGATTTTAGTTCACGTTAGGTGCGAGTGCAACGCAAGTGCGATGCTATTTCTGAATAAATTAATGATTTTACTAGCGTGTGTAATGCGTGTGTAATGCGTGTGTAATGCGTATTTTTTACTATGTCATCTGCCATTCAGCGCTGCTACATGGCTGCTGACAGCAGACACAGACAGCCATGTAGCAGAGCTGAATGGCAGATGACAGCAGACACAGACAGAGCCGCACAATCAGAATGAACTCGGGTGAACTTCACCCGACTTCATTGTCATACTGCGGCTCTGTCTGTGCCGCGTCCTGATTAGCGGTCACCAGTGAAGGACTCACCGGTGACCACTAATCCCCCGAGTGACTGAAGTTAGCTGCCCTCTCTCATACTCACAGATCCCCGATCCCCGGCGCTGCACGGCGTTCACACTGCTCCGGCGGCTTTTACTATTTTGAAAAAGCCGGCCGCCCATTAAACAATCTCGTATTCCCTGCTTGCCCCGCCCACAGGCGCCTATGATTGGTTGCAGTGAGACACGCCCCCACGCTGAGTGACAGGTGTCTCACTGCACCCAATCACAGCAGCCGGTGGGCGTGTCTATACTGTGCAGTGAAATAAATAAATAAATAATTTTAAAAAATGGCGTGCGGTCCCCCCCAATTTTAATACCAGCCAGATAAAGCCATACGGCTGAAGGCTGGTATTCTCAGGATGGGGAGCTCCACGTTATGGGGAGCCCCCCAGCCTAACAATATCAGTCAGCAGCCGCCCAGAATTGCCGCATACATTATATGCGACAGTTCTGGGACTGTACCCGGCTCTTCCCCATTTGCCCTGGTGCGTTGGCAAATCGGGGTAATAAGGAGTTAATGGCAGCCCATAGCTGCCACTAAATCCTAGATTAATCATGTCAGGCGTCTCCCCGAGATTCCTTCCATGATTAATCTGTAAATTACAGTAAATAAACACACACACATGAAAAATCCTTTATTAGAAATAAAAAACACAAACACATTCCCTCATTACCAATTTAATAAGCCCCAAAAAGCCCTCCATATCCGGCGTACTCCACGGACCTCCAGCGTCGCTTCCAGCATGAAGGTGTCAGGATCTGCAGAAGACACCGCCGCTCCGATCACCTCCAAGCAGCAACTGAGGTGAGTAGCGCGATCGGCTGAGCTGTCACTGAGGTTACCCGCTGTCACTGTTGGAGGATCCAGCGGTGGCCGCGATTAACCTCAGTGACAGCTCAGCTGATCGCGCTACTCACCTCACTTGCTGCTTGGAGGTGACCGGAGCGGCGGTGTCTTCTGCTGCTAGATAGTGACGGACCGACAGAGAGAGAATAGAGACCGAGAGGGAGAGACCGACTGACAGAGAATAGTGATTGACAGACATTGGGAGACATCGCTCGTTTCCAGTGTTTTAGGAAACATGCGAGAAATGTATTTAGAAAATCGGATGTCACTAGGATGGTGTGAGTGCCGTCCCGTGACATCCGATTTTTTACACGCTCCCATAGACTTGCATTGGAGAAACTCGCAGTAGAAACTCGCAAAAAAGCAGCATGCTGCGATTTTTTTCTCAGTCCGATTCGGACTGAGAAAAAAATCGCAGATGAGAGCTGAATCATTCACTAACATGTGTCCGATTCCAATGCGAGATTTTCTCGCATTGCTCTACTGCGAGAAACTCGCAAGTGAGAAGCAGTCCTAAGACTCAGAGTCAGACAACTCAGAGTCAGACCACTCAGAGTCAGACACAAGGGAGCAGGACGCAGGGGAGCACGAGCAGGAGCGGCAGCCGTGACCGGTGGGCACGTGGACTGGATCAGTGGTTAAGGAGCGGTGCCGCGACGGTGAGACCGGATCAGTGGGTACGGAGCGGTGTCGGGACATTGGGAGTGTGACAAGTAGCAGCGTGGGGGGTATATTAAGGAGAGTGGCAGCATGGGGGTATATTAAGGAGAGTGGCAGCATGGGGGTATATTAAGGAAGTGCAGTGTGGAACCAAAAACTGCTGCCGCGAGGAGGTGCAACGTGCGATCCCAAAACTGACGCCGCGAGGAGGTGCAGCGTGGAACCAAAAACTGCTGCCGCATGGAGGTGCAACGTGCGATCCCAAAACTGACGCCGCGAGGAGGTGCAGCGTGGAACCAAAAACTGCTGCCGCATGGAGGTGCAACGTGCGATCCCAAAACTGCCACCGAGAGGAGGTGGAGCGTGCGATCCAAAATCTGCCGCCGCGAGGAGTGCAGCGTGCCTTTTAGAGATCATTTCATCTTCAACTTGTTTAACTGTTCTCAATAATAATTTTGACCAGGGGTGTCCAAACTTTTACATGCCACTGTATATTCTTATACATAGGGGCAGAATTATAATAGTTATATTCTTGTACATAGGGGCAGTAATGTAGTAGTTATATTCTTATACATAGGGGGGGCAGTATTATAGTAGTTATATTCTTGTACATAGGAGCAGTATTATAGCAATTATATTCTTGTACATAGGAGCAGTATTATAGTTATATTCTTGTGCATAGGGGCAGTAATATAGTAGTTATATTCTTGTACATAGGAGTAGTATTATAGCAGTTATATGCTTGTACATAGGGGCAGTATTATAGTAGTTATATTCTTGTACATAGGAGCAGTATTATAGTATTTATATTCTTGTACATAGGGGGCAGTATTCTAGTACAGTAGTTATATTCTTGTACATAGGGGCAGTATATTTGTATATGGGGAGCAGTATTATTTTTATTATTGTCTTGTGCACTTATGCAGTAAAACAGAAGATGTATTTTGACTGTCCCTACGACGGCAGCCATAATGTCACCATTAATAGTGCCAGTGACCCTCCCCCCCTTCCCCCGGAACCTCGCTCGCTGAGTAAATAATGGAGCCTCACTAAGTAAATAATGGAACCTCGCTGAGAAAATAATGGAACCTCGCTCAGTAAATAATGGAACCTCGCTCAGTAAATAATGGAACCTCGCTCGCTGAGTAAATAATGGAGCCTCAATGAGTAAATAATGGAGCCTCGCTGAGTAAATAATGGAGCCTCACTAAGTAAATAATGGAGCCACGCTAAGTAAATAATAGAGCCTCACTAAGTAAATAATAGAGCCTCGCTGAGTAAATAATGGAGCCTCGCTCGCTGACTAAATAAAGGGGCCACACCTACTTTCTATGTCATCATATTATGAGGTCACAGTAGTCAGAGACTATAAAAAGCCATGCGGCTATCATTTATCCTCATACTTCTGGACCGGACCGCTGAAGAACAAAGCTCCACCTGTCACCATGCCATCTAAAATGCAGAATGAACGCAGTGGACGTCAGTGGCGACGCAGAGCCAGGAGAACCCCCATAAAGCACCACCCTGGCCGTAGGACAGGTAAATATCTATGTACATGCTTGCCTGTGGACAGAATGTGTAGTAATGTTGGCTTCTTCTTGTCTCAGTTCACAGGCGCAGAAGGCACCATCACAGACGGTGAAGAGGTCTCCATACACAGCGACGCTGCGTCTCAAGACTTCAGCAAACCCTGGGTGAATCCAAAAGACTTCTGAAGACTCCACCAAAACCGTAGTGAATCCAAAATATCGCTTAAAGGCTTTATGAAACCCGTGCTGAGTCCAAAATACTTACTGAAAGCTTCACCAAACCCGTGCTGAGTCCAAAGACGCTGGATGCCGCTGGAGATATGTTAATAAACCTAAGGGCTGCTTCTCACTTGCGAGGTTCTCGCAGTAGAGCAATGCGAGAAAATCTCGCATTGGAATCGGACACATGTTAGTGAATGATTCAGCTCGCATTTGCGATTTTTTTCTCAGTCCAAATCGGACTGAGAAAAAAATCGCAGCATGCTGCTTTTTTGCGAGTTTCTACTGCGAGTCTCTCCAATGCAAGTCTATGGGAGCGTGTAAATAATCGGATGTCACGGGACAGCACTCACACCATCCTAGTGACATCCGATTTTCTAAATACATTTCTCGCATGTTTCCTAAAACACTGGAAACGAGTGATGTCTCCCAATGTCTGTCAATCACTATTCTCTGTCAGTCGGTCTCTCCCTCTCAGTCTCTATTCTCTCTCTGTCGGTCCGTCACTATCTCTGTCCCTCTCTTACAGTCTGTCGGTCATTTTCCCCTCCTCTCTCATACTCACCGTTCCCCGATCCCCGGCGCGGCGCTGCACGGCATTCACACTGCTGCGGCGGCTTTTACTATTTTGAAAAAGCCGGCCGCTCATTAAACAATCTCGTATTCCCTGCTTTCCCCGCCCACAGGCGCCTATGATTGGTTGCAGTGAGACATGCCCCCACGCTGAGTGACAGGTGTCTCACTGCACCCAATCACAGTAGCCGGTGGGTGTGTCTATACTGTGCAGTGAAATAAATAATTAAATAATTTAAAAAACCGGCGTGCGGTCCCCCCCAATTTTAATACCAGCCAGATAAAGCCATACGGCTGAAGGCTGGTATTCTCAGGATGGGGAGCTCCACGTTATGGGGAGCTGACTCGCCCACCCCAGGGCTATGGGACACCCGGTGCCGGGCCGGACTAGTCCGGGGTCGTCAGTGGTGGCGGGGCCCGGCTCCGTGGCCCTGGTGGGTGTCAGTTAAATATGGCTGGTGACTTGGGGGTGAATAAAGTTTGTGTTCGTGACGCCACCTGTGGTATGCGTCTATAAAGCCGCCGCTGCTGTGTGAGGCCTCCGGGGTGATGATATGGCAGCAATGGTGGTACTGCTCCCCACAGGTGGAGCAATGCCCGGGGCACTGTTGGTGCTCGTGAGAGTCTATGGTGTAGTGGAAGTCTATGCAGATGAAATAACAGATACCACTCCAAGGGTGCAGTTCAAGTTCTTTATTCACAATTCTTGTCAAGGCCGGCAGGAACCCTTGGACTGCTGGGACCACTGTCAGGGGCCTCCGCCATTTCTGGGTGATTCTTGGAGCAAAACCCGGTGCCCTTCTCTTAAGTGTCTCTGTCTTCTGCTGTCTTCCTAAGCCTTGCCTTTTGTAGGGTAAACCTGGCTTGGCCTCCACAACAGCCTCCAGGCTGGGGCGTCACCTGTCGGCTGATCACCCCTTTTCTAGAGGTTCTGCTGTGGGCTGTGGCCCGGGGAGTTTACAACTTTCCCTGGGCCTCGGTTTTTACTGTTTGGAGATGATTTTGCACTCCTCCGGTTTCTAGGGACCGTCCCCTGTTGCAACTTGATCCCTCCACCGATGTTCCTGTGGAACAGGCCACCGCAGCTCTACAGCTACCCGTGGCCCTGGGACCCCTTCTGTTCTCTGCTTGGTGTCACCTGGACCCTCTGAGTCCCAGGATCTTCACCAGGAAGCGTCTTTCTTCGTTTCAGCTCCTGACTGACTTGGAGCTCTCTTCCTTTCTCTCCTCCTTGCCTGACTCCTGCAGGCCTCCTTCTCCTTCCCCACCCTCTCTCTTTCTACTGTTGCTTTCTCTGTGCGGACACTCTGAGCTCACAGAGCTCCTTTCTCTTTCACAGCTACATGCTGTCTCCTCACTCTCTCACTCTCTGAGGTAAACTGAAACTAACTTGACCTTCCTTTCCTTGTCTGCTCTCATGTGGCTCCTCCCACCTCCCCAGTTGCTCTGATCTACCCTATAGGAGCAGGGATGGGTCTTACGGCCCCTCCCAGCATGCAGCATGGGAGGGTTTCTGCCACTATCCCTGGTCCCAGTGTGTTCCTAGCAATGGGTGTAGTGTAGATTTACCAGGGGACCGGTGTTCACTCCCTTCCTCACCCAGAATGAGCATCACACCGCTGGATGGGGTGCAATGACCTGTGGCGATGGAAGCCTCAGGGGCGCCACAGAGCCCCCCAGCCTAACAATATCAGTCAGCAGCCGCCCAGAATTGCCGCATACATTAGATGCGACAGTTCTGGGACTGTACCCGGCTCTTCCCGATTTGCCCTGGTGCATTGGCAAATCAAGGTAATAAGGAGTTATTGGCAGCCCATAGCTGCCAATAACTCCTAGATTAATCATGTCAGGTGTCTCCCCGAGATACCTTCCATGATTAATCTGTAAGTTACAGTAAATAAACACACACACACACGAAAAAATCCTTTATTAGAAATAAAAAACACTAACAAATTCCCTGGTTCAACAATTTAATAAGCCCCAAAAAGCCCTCCATATCCGGCGTAATCCAGGATGGTCCAGCGTCGCTTCCAGCTCTGCTGCATGAAGGTGGCAGGAGCTGCAGAAGACACCGCCGCTCCTGTCAGCTCCATGCAGCAACTGAGGTGAGTATCGCGATCAGCTGAGCTGTCACTGAGGTTACCCGCGGCCACCGCTGGATCCTCCAACAGTGGCCGCGGGTAACCTCAGTGACAGCTCAGCTGATCGCGATACTTACCTCAGTTGCTGCGTGCAGCTGACAGGAGCGGCTGTGTTTTTTGCAGCTCCGGTCACCTCCATGCAGCAGAGCTGGATGCGACGCTGGACCATCCTGGATTACGCCGGACATGGAAAACTTTTTGGGGCTTATTAAAGTGGTGAACCAGGGAATTTGTTAGTGGTTTTTTTTTCTAATAAAGGATTTTTCAGGTGTGTGTGTGTTTATTTACTGTAACTTACAGATTAATCATGGAAGGTATCTCGTGGAGACGCCTGACATGATTAATCTAGGATTTAGTGGCAGCTATGGGCTGCCATTAACTCCTTATTACCCCAATTTGCCAACGCACCAGGGCAAATCGGGAAGAGCAGGGTACAGTTCCAGAACTGTCGCATCTAATGTGGCAATTCTGGGCAGCTGCTGGCTGATATTGTTAGGCTGGGGGGCTCCCCATAACGTGGAGCTCCCCATCCTGAGAATACCAGCCTTCAGCCGTATGGCTTTATCTGGCTGGTATTGAAATTGGGGGGGACCGCACGCCGTTTTTTTTAATTATTTAATTATTTATTTCACTGCACAGTATAGACACGCCCACTGGCTGCTGTGATTGGGTGCAGTGAGACACCTGTCACTCAGCGTGGGGGCGTGTCTCACTGCAACCAATCATAGGCACCTGTGGGCGGGTAAAGCAGGGAATACAAGATTGTTTAATGAGCGGCCGGCTTTTCAAAATAGTAAAAGCCGCCGCAGCAATGTGAATGCCGTGCAGCGCCGCGCCGGGGATCGGGGATCGGTGAGTATGAGAGAGGGCTGCTAACTTCAGTCACTCGGGATTAGCGGTCACCGGTGAGTCCTTCACTGGTGACCGCTAATCAGGACGCGGCACAGACAGAGCCGCAGCATGACAATGAAGTCGGGTGAAGTTCACCCAAGTTCATTCTGATCGTGCAGCTCTGTCTGTGTCTGCTGTCATCTGCCATTCAGCTCTGCTACATGGCTGTCTGTGTCTGCTGTCAGCGGCCATGTAGCAGCGCTGAATGGCAGATGACATAGTAAAAAATACGCATTACACACGCATTACACACGCATTACACACGCATTACACACGCTAGTAAAATCATTAATTTATTCAGAAAAAGCATCGCACTTGCGTTGCACTCGGACCTAACGTGAACTAAAATCAGCCGAGTTTTTTTTTCAGCCAACTCGGACCGATTTTACTCGCATAGATGTGTTTCCAGCCTTAGGCGCAAAAACTCTTCTGTTCTGGTTGGTTTTTTTTAGTAAAATGTCTCAATCTTTTTGTGCTTTATCTCAGCTGGGGTCTTAAAGGGGGCCAGGGTTCTTCTTGTAGACATGTGGGATCTTAAAGGGGGCTGGGGTTCTTCTTGTAGGCATGTGGGATCCTAAAGAGGGTCCGGGGTTCTTCTTGCAGGCATGTGAGATCTTAAAGGGGGGCCGGGGTTCTTCTTGCAGGCATGTGGGATCTTAAAGGGGGCTGGGGTTCTTCTTGCAGGCATGTGGGATCTTAAAGGGGGTCCGGGGTTCTTCTTGCAGGCATGTGGGATCTTAAAGAGGGTCCGGGGTTCTTCTTGCAGGCATGTGGGATCTTAAAGGGGGGCCGGGGTTCTTCTTGCAGGCATGTGGGATCTTAAAGGGGGGCCGGGGTTCTTCTTGCAGGCATGTGGGATCTTAAAGGGGGGCCGGGGTTCTTCTTGCAGGTATGTGTTCCTGCATAGAGACCACACTGATCAGCTGCAGGACACCACCCATCAGAGGATATGGCCGGCATCAGGCTCCTATCGGTCCAATGTCTATAATCAGCTCATATCTTGTAAATACAAAGTGACAAATATTAAAACCCCGTTGTTAAACTTTTTATTAAAAAAAAAAAATCTCCACAAAGTTGGATAGAAATATATGATAAGTGATGGGTGGGACCATAAACACCCGGAATCAGTGCATCCAAAAGGGTTTGGAAAAAACAAACAAACAAAAAATAATTAAAGAATTATAATAAAACATCACATTAAAAAATAAGTGAATCCAACCAGGTTTAAAAAAACAAAACAAAAAAAATAACCCAAGAAACAAAATACAATTAAAGAGAATAACAGAAAATAAAACAAAAACCTCACATGCACAAATATCCTGGATCAGTGAATGCAACCCGGGTTTAAAGAAAAGAAAACAAACCTAAAAAAAACAAAATACAAAGTAAATAAATAGAAAATTAAAAAATAATAAAATAAAAACATCACCTGGGATCAGTGAATGCAACTGGGTTTAACCCCTTAGTGACGGAGCTAATTTTCACCTTAATGACCAGACCAAATTTTGCAATTCTGACCAGTGTCACTTCATGAGGGTATAACTCTGGAACGCTTCAACGGATCCCGGTGATTCTGAGATTGTTTTTTCGTCACATATTGGACTTCATGTTAGTACCAAATTTAGGACAATATTTTTTGCGTTTATTGAAGAAAAAAATTGAATATTGGCAACAATTTTGAAAATTTAGCAATTTTCAACTTTTGAATTTTTATACCGTTAAACCAGAGATTTCTGTGACACAAAATAGTTAATAAATAACATTTCCCACATGTCTAATTTACATCAGCACAATTTTGGAAACAAAATTTTTTTTTGTTAGGAAGTTAGAGGGGTTCAAAGTTTATCAGCGATTTCTCATTTTTACATCAAAATTTACAAAACCATTTTTTTAGGGACCACATCACATTTGAAGTGACTTCAATAGGCCTAGATGACAGAAAATACCCAAAAGTGACACCATTATAAAAACTGCACCCCCCAAAGTACTCAAAACCACATTCAAGAAGTTTATTAACCCTTCAGGTGCTTCACATGAACAAAAGCAATGTGGAATGAAAAAAAGCAAAAATTAAATTTTACCTAAAAATGTTGCTCTAACCCAAATTTATTCACTTTTAGAAGAACTAACACAACAAAATGGACCCCAAAACTTGTTCCCCACTTTCTTATGAGTGCGCCGATACCCCACATGTGGTCAGAAACCTCTGTTTGGACAAATGGGAGGGCTCGGAACAGAAGGAGCAATATTTGAATTTTGGAAAGCAAATTTGGCTGAAATAGATTGCGAGCACCATGTTGCATTTACAGGTCCGCTAAGGTACCTAAACAGAAGAAACCCCTCACAAGTGACACCATTTTGGAAACTAGACCCCTCAAGGCTTCTATCTAGGGGTATAGTGAGCATTTTAGATCCACAGGTACTTCACAGATTTTGTTAACGTTACGTTGTCATATTGAAAATTTTAATAATTTTCTCAAAAATGTTGCTTTAGCATCAATTTTCTCACTTTTTCAAGAGGTAATTCCAAAAATTTGACCTCAAGGTTTGTTAACCACTTTTTTATGAGCGCGGTGATACCTCACATGTGGTCTGAAACCTTTGTTTGGACAAATGGGAGGGCTTGGAACGAAAGGAGCAATATTTGAATTTTGGAAAGGAAATTTGGCTGAAAAAGATTGCGGGCACCATGTCACATTTGGAGGACCCCTAAGGTACCTAAACAGCAGAAACCCCACACAAGTGACCCCATTTTGGAAACTAGGCCCCTCAAGGAATTTATCTAGATGTTTGGTGAGTACCCTGAACCCCCAGGTGCTTCACAGAATTTTATAACGTTGAGCCATGAAAAAAAAAAAAAAAAATTTACCACAAAATTGTTATTTCAACCAGGTAGCTTTTTTTTTTACAAGAGTAAAAGGAAAAAATTCAGCATAACATTTATTGTGCAATTTCTCCTGAGTTTGGCGATACCTTATATGTGGTGGAAATCAACTGTTTGGGCGCATGGCAGGGCTCGGAAGGGAAGGAGTGCCATTTGACTGCAAAATTGGCTGGAATCAATAGCGGACGCCAGGTTGCATTTGGAGAGCCCCTGAGGTGCCTAAACAGTGGAGGTCCCCCACAAGTGACTCCATTCTGGAAACAAGACACCTCAAGGCTTTTATCTAGGTGTATAGTGAGCAGTATGAATCCACGAATACTTCACAGAATTTGATAAGCTTAGGTTGCCATATTGAAAATTTTCATTTTTTTCACAAAAATGTTGCTTCAGCATCAAATTTCTCACTTTTTCAAGAGACAACAACAAACCGTGGACCCAACAGGTTGTTATCCAATGTCTTATGAGCACAGGGATACCCCACATGTGGCCAAAAACCTCTGTTTGGATAAATGGGAGGGCTTGGAATGGAAGCAGCACCATTTGAATTCTGGAAAAGTTGAAATAAATTGCGGGCACCATGTCACATTTGCAGGGCCCCTTGGGTACCTATACATTAGAAACCCCCACAAGTGACCCCATTTTGGAAACTGGATTTTATTCAGGAGTATAATAAGCATTTTGAATCCACAGGTACTTCACAAAAATGTTGCTGTAGCAACCAATGTCTCACTTTTAGGCTATGTGGCCATGAGCCAGCGACACGGCGTCTAGTACACAGTGTCAGCCTCCTGCAGAGATGTGAGTGTTGTCCACGGGAGAACGCAGCTGCCCATGCCCACGATTTGGGTTCAGGCCGCTGTGGAGCTCTATGCTACCTGCAGAGAACACTCATCTCCGCAGCATAAATTGACATGCTGAGGCTCGGGAAGCTGCGCCACAGGTCAGTTTATGTGGCGGAGAAAAGAAGCACATTGGGCAAGCACATTGGGCATGGGATTTCTAAAAATCCTTCCACTGTGCTTCTACTGCACAATGCAGCGTTATGGACGCAGGGAAAACACTTTGCGCCCAAAACGCTGCAAATCCCGATTGTGGGCGCACAGCCTAAAATGCTACAATGGATGAATGGATACATGTCAAACATATATAACGTCCCACCCCCTGCATATTCTAAGCTGGCGCCCTTTAGTGCCTTTCATGTGGCACTAAAGGGTGCCTAGCCTTGTATTTAGCCCCCCAAAAAAATAATAATTAAAATAAACGACGTGGGGTCCCCCCCATTTTTGATAGCCAGCTAGGGTAAAGCAGACAGCTGTAGCCTGCAAACCACAGCTGACAGCTTCACCTTGTCTGGTGATCAATTTGGAGGGCTCCCCAGGCGTTTTTTTTAAAAAAAAAAAAAACGTGGGGTCCCCCCCAAATTAGATCACCAGCCAAGGTGAAGCGGACAGCTGGGGTCTGGTATTCTCAGGGTGGGAAGAGCCATGGTTATTGGACTCTTCCCAGCCTAAAAATAGCAGGCCGCAGCCGCCCCAGAAGTGGCGCATCCATTAGATGCGCCAATCCTGGCGCTTCGCCCCAGCTCATCCCGCGCCCTGGTGCGGTGGCAGACGGGGTAATATATGGGGTTGATACCAGCTGTAATGTCACCTGGCATCAAGCCCTGGGGTTAGTGATGTCACGGCATCTAAACAGATACCCGACATCACTAACCCAGTCAAGTAATAGACAAAAAAAAAGACAAAAAAAAATTTATTTGAAAAAAAAACTCCCCGAAACATTCCTCTTTCCCCAATTTATTTAAAATAAAGAAATTACGGTCGCTGTAATCCGCTGTAATCCGTGAGGTCCCACGCCGACTCTGGATCTTCTAGAATATGGGGGGCACGTTCAGGGAACGTATCCCCCATTTTCTGGAAGAGCAAGCTCTCCATGAGCAGTGTGGGTGCAGTAATCTGAGAATACTGCACTCACACTGCCCCGGTCCAACTTAGGGCAGAGTGACCTGCAGTAACCTCATTCCAGAATATGAGGGGCACGCTCACAGAACGTACCCCCCATTTTCTGGAACAGCAGTCTCTCCATGTGAGGACCACACTCCTCACATGGAGAGACTGCTGATTACTGCACTCACTCTCCCCCGGTCCACAGTGGAGCAGCCTGTGCATCAGCGACGTCAGCGTCCCTGCAAGACTGACGTCGCTGATGCACAGGCTGCTCCACTGTGGACCGGGGGAGGAATCCAGCTGACAGCCGCTGTCTGCGCATGCGCCGTCAGCATTCAAGAAGGAGGCGGCGTGATCGCGGGACGGATCACCAGACAGGTAACGTATGACCGGGGGCTGGGGGGCTGGGGGGGGGTGATGGGGGGTGACCTAGTGGGACCTGGGGGGACCTGGGGACACCTTTCTGCCGCATGTGACGTGTCACATGCGGCAGAAAGAGCAGAATGAATGCGGGGGAGGGGGGGGTGGCTCTGGAGACCCGGAGGGGGCTCCGGTGACCAGAGGCCTCCGGTGGACCGGAGGAGGGGTCAGGGGGAGGACATTTCCCTCCGATCTGAAATGTTTGATCATTTCAGATCGGAGGGAAATGAATGCAGAGCCGGCGGCGGCAGTTTTCAGCGCGCGTCGGCGCCATCTTGCACGCTCCGGAGGGGGGCTCTGAAGAACTGGAGGGGGCTCCAGGGACCAAAGAGCTCCGGTGTACCGGAGGAGAGGTCAGGAGGGGGACATTTCCCTCCGATCTGAAATGTTTGATCATTTCAGATCGGAGGGAAATGAATGCAGAGGCGGCGGCGGCGGGAGTTTTCAGCGCGCGTCGGCGCCATCTTGGATTCTCCGGAGGGGGGGGGGGGGTTGGATGGATTTCTCCGGTACCGGGGGCTTTGGGGGCACTAAGGGCTCACATTTATTTCTCATCTGACATGTTTGATCACGTCAGATGAGAAATAAATAAATTTTACCAGCCATTTTTTTTTTTTTATGTTGTCGCCGGTATACGGTGTATACCGGCGATCGCATTAACGGGGTGCATACAAAACACCCCGATTCATAATCTGGGGGGTCTCAGCTACCCCCGGTAGCTGAAACCCCCGAGATTTTTCGTCACTGGGGGGCGCTACAGGGTTTTTCCGGCCTGACGTCTCAAGACGTCGGAACAGAATAAGTACCCTGTTTTTCCGACGTCTTGAGACGTTAGGCCGTCGCTATGGGGTTAAAAAAAACAAACAAAAAAAACACAATCGAAGAAAATAAACAAAATTAAACAAAAAACAAAAACTTCACTCACATGCACAAATATCCGAGATGAGTGGATCCAACTGGGTTTAAAAAAAAAAAAAAAAAAATAGTAAATTAAAAATAAAAAAACAGAGACCTCACATGCACAAATATCCAAGATCAGTGGATCCAACCGGGTTTAAAGAAAAAAAAAAAAACCTTATAAACAAAATACAATCACAGAAAATAAACAGAAAATTTAAAAAATAAAATCATCGCATGCAAAAATACCTGGGATCAGTGAATGCAACTAGGTTTAAAAAAACAAACAAAAAAAAACAAAAATAGAAAATTAAAAAAATAACCTCACAGTATATCTGGGATGATTGGATTCAACTGGGTTTAAAAAAACAAAACAACCCCCCCACCCCCCTAAAAAAAAAAAAAAAATTAAAAATAAAAAAAAACACAGACCTCACATGCACAAACATCCAAGATCAGTGAATACAACCAGGTTTAAAAAAAAAATATAATCAAAGAGAATAGAAAATGATAATAAAATAAATAAAAACATCACATGCAAACATACCCGGGATCAGTGAATCCAACCAGGTTTAAAAAAAATCCAAAAAAACCGAAACCCCAAAATACAAAATGCAATAAAAATAAATAAACTGAGAATTTTAAAAAATCTCACATCCACAAATATCCGGGAACAGTGAATCCAACCGGATTTAAAGAAAAAAAACCTAACCAAAAACATAATACAATCAAAGAAAATAAAATGAACACCTCACATGTTTTTTTTTGTACTTCATTCAAACAGTTAAAATATTACCGTATATAAAAACGATGGAGGTAAAAAAAAGTGAAATAGCCTTTTTTTTTTTCTTCCCAAAAAGGGTTGAAGTGTACACTTCCTTGTATGATATATGTCTCATTGTAGATAACGGCAGCTGTTGTTTGGGCCTGGATTATTATATGCACATGTGAAAAATCATGATAATTACTGCACAAGGAGTGGCTGTTCCTGTAATTGCGGTCATATGGGCAGTCACCCAGCTTTCCCAGGTGCAGATAACATGTCAGGATGGAATCTGGAGCTCCTTTCTCAGATGTTGGATAGGATCCATCAGATCTGTTCTGTGTTGAGTAGTGTGACGAGCCCCTTGCGACTCAAGGACGTCTCGCCAGCGGTCACCTGGAGGAGCACAATATTGATTAAGTAATTTCTTATTCTATAAACGCCAAAGAGAAGAGAGAAGAAGGCGGCACACTGCTATTATTACTCCGGGCACTGTGCACACTGCATCTGCTCACACTGGATAAAATATATATATATAATTTTCTATTTTATAATTTTCTATTTTCTTTGTGTGTGTATGTATATATGTATATATATATATATATATATATATATATATATATATATATACATATATATATATAGCTTGGGGACGAGCTATGTTTAACCAAGGGGGAATGTGACGCCCCTGGAATAGTCAGGGCGTCACAGGGTACTGCACGCTCTATATCTCTTAGTGCAGGACTCAACCCCCCATGGTTCTGCGTTCCCAACCTATGTTACTGCCTCTATCAGCATCCAAATCCCAACCGCACCTCACACCACACCCTGCTAGACACACCAATGGGCTGCTAAGCTGGAATAGGGCCACCAACCTAGATGTCAGGTAGACTGGTGGGAGGGAGTAGAGGAGACGAGTCGGCTCCAGGGGAGCGAAGGGAGAGGAAGCAGGAGTTGAGTGTAGCCCTCGAATGGTGAGGAGCTAGGGAAGCGTGTGGTTCCTGGGGAGTTACAGGTTGGGTCGGAGACGGTGCTCTGGGACCGGAGGAGTCGGAGACTCGGTCGCAGAGTACTGAGGCTGGGTGCCTGGACCCGGTCTTGGAGGACGGGAGGCATATGAGTCTAATAACCGGTCTGGGACCAAAAGCACGGCGGGGTACTGGACCCTAGGTCAAGGAGTAGCTTCAAGCAAATAGAGATAGGAGATAGGGCTTTCCAACCCAAGCAGCCCACTGAAATCCCAAGCGTGAGCCCTTGAGAGCACAGCTCCACAACAAACAGTAGGGAGCGGGGCCCGGACAGCTTTATGCCAACGGTCCACCAGAACACTTCAAATTTGTGCATGGAGGCAGGCTCCGGACCACCCGGCAGTACTATAGGGGATGGATAACTGGACAAGCAACAAGAAGAGGAGATAAAACTCCCCCAAAAAAGTATTATAAAATGTACTCACAGCAAAAAAGGACAACCAGTCCAGTTAGCCCAGGCCAACACATCTAATGCACAAACAGGATGCAGACAAGCCTCTCAAAATCTCCGGGTTACTCGGACACTACTCACTTTTTTGGGGGAGTTATTATCTCCTCTTCTTGTTGCTATTTTTGATATTTATCAGTGTAGGGACCCGCAAGCGTGAGGATCCGTGATGAGGATTGTGGGCTTACGTACATTGGCCAATTTACAAACTAATACCTCACATATATTTTATATGTATTTTTTTGCACTTTGATTATGCGGGGTGCAGCCGGGCCTCTTAATATGGCCGTGCATGGTGGAATTTCTGTCCCTTGCGTGCTGCAGTGAGTAGTGTCCGAGTAACCCGCCTAATCTAATAGTAAGGGCGTGGTAATAGGTTGCTGGCTGGACACCATGCGCATACAAGTGTGAACAGTGCCCTATGCGCGCCACTAGTGTGCAATTTACCTTGCACCTGTGAAGTGTCCATCATTTTGAGAGGCTTGTCTGCATCCTGTTTGTGCATTAGATGTGTTGGCCTGGGCTAACTGGACTGGTTGCCCTTTTTTTTGCTGTGAGTGCACTTCACTAGGTAAGTGAATTGGTAAGAATCCTGTTCGTGACGCCAGAAGAGTCGATGTGTACCACCCCGCGCTTGGCGATAGCCGAGCCACTCTGACCTGGACTAGCCGGGTGGTGGCTCGAGCGTCTCCGGACCCGGGAGTCCCGTGGTCCACTTCGATCTGAAAGGGGACTGGCGCTTTAAGGGGACGTAGGTGTACGGCCGGAGCCGTGTTTGAGTTTGTGACGCCACCCACAGGTTGTGGTGAAGGTGGGCACCACCGCAGCGGGTACTGGGAACCCGGGGGAGATATTGCGCCACAAGATGTTAACCCCTCCGTGGGTAGGGATGGTGGCCCCGGGACCCATTGGGTTGTTTGTTGGGCGGTGCAGGGAGGTGTCTTCAGTCGGAACTTTGGGTGGGAAAGGACCTAAAGTCCTAGCCTCAATCAGTTAATTAGCTAGCCCCCAGTAGCTTCTGGACCTAGCTTCAGGGTCTGAGTACCCCCCTTAGTGCTCCGGTTTCCAGTCGGTTCCCCAGGTCGGTACCGGCGGGCCACTACCCTGTCCCGGTCCACAACGTTTCCACCGAGCCGTCTTCCCGGCTCCTGTAGGCTGAGGCCACCATATGCCTCCTAGCCAAAGGTGCCCGGGCTCCAACCCAGACACCTGTCAGACTCCAACTCCCAGACTAATCTCCCAGACTAATCTAACTACTTTTCTCGCCTCAGACTCTCTGAACTCCTCGGTGGGCGTGGCCAACCGCCTGGCTCCGCCCCTGGTGTGAACATCAAGCCCTGAGGGGGGTGACTAGGTTTTAGTGGTTGGCTGATGACTCCTTGTTAGGGGACAGGTGTTCTGCGGGGCGCTATCTGTGACTACCTGGCTAGTCCAGGGCGTCACAAGTACATGGTCCTCTCCTGTTTCCAATCTGCACCCCGCTCCCCAACACCACCATCCAGAGTCCCAAGGTCTCCCTTACCCGTGGAGGGAAACGTCATCTGGCTGCCCCCACTCCATCTCCCCAGGGTACTCCCATCAACAGCGGCGGTACTCCTTTTACCGTGAACCACGGGTGGCGTCACAAACTCTTATCCCCTGTAAATACCCCCTTTACATTTGAGTGGCCGCAAGCCCCCGAGTTGCTTGCGGCCACAACAGCACAGCCACAACAGCTGGCCGCAAAGCAGACTCTGACAACAAAGTGAACCAAGTCTCTGGGTGCCGCTGCCCTCTTGGGGGAGCCCGTCCGGGTATCCTTCCCTTATAGGACTGCCGGGTGGTCCTGAGCCTGCCTCCGTTCACAAATTTGAATTGTTCTGGTGGCCCATTGGCATAAAGCTGTCCGGGCCCCACTCCCTACTGTTTGTAGTAGAGCTGTGCTCTCAAGGGCTCACGCTTGGGATTTCAGTGGGCTGCTTGGGTTGGAAAGCCCTGTCTCCCTCATTGCGCTAGTGCCCCTGATCTCTGAGCTTCTTGGGGACAGTCCATAAAGTCATTATCCTCCGCAGGTTAATTGCCGGGTTTGCTTGAAGCTACTCCTCGACCTAGGGTCCAGTACCCCGCCGTGCTTTTGGTCCCAGAACGGTTATTAGACTCATATGCCTCCCATCCTCCAAGACCGGGTCCAGGCACCCGGCCTCAATACCCTGCGACCGGGTCTCCGACTCCTCCGGTCTCAGACCACCGTCTGCGACCCAACCTGTAACTCCCCAGGAGCCACACGCTCCCCTAGCTCCTCACCATTCGAGGGCTACACTCAACTCCTGCTAACTCTCACTTCGCTCCCCTAGAGCCGACTCCTCTCCTCTACTCCCTCCCACCAGTCTACCTGACACCTAGGTGGGCGGCCCTATTCCAGCTTAGCAGCCCACTGGTGTGTCTGGCAGGGTGTGGTGTGGTTGGGATTTGGATGCTGATAGAGGCAATACCATAGGTTGGGAACGCAGAACCATGGGGGGGTCGAGTCCTGCATATATATTTTATCCAGTGTGAGCAGAAGCAGTGTGCGCAGTGCCCAGAGTAATAATAGCAGTGTGCCGCCTTCTTCTCTCTTCTCTGTGGCATTTATAGAATAAGAAATTACTTAATCAATACTGTGCTCCTCCAGGTGACCGCTGGCGACACGTCCTTGAGTCGCACGGGGCTCGTCACACTACTCAACACAGAACAGATCTGATGGATCCTATCCAACATCTGAGAAAGGAGCTCCAGATTCCATCCTGACATGTTATCTGACCCTGGGAAAGCTGGGTGACTGCCCATATGACCGCAATTACAGGAAGAGCCACTCCTTGTGCAGTAATTTATGCTAACACACACCACAATTATCATGATTTTTCACATGTACATATAATAATCCAGGCCCAAACAGCTGCCGTTATCTACAATAAGACATATATCACGTGTACACTTCAACCCTTTTTGGGAAGAAAAAAAAAAGGCTATTTCACTTATTTTTCCTCCATCGTTTTTCTATAATATTTTAACTGTTTGTATGAAGTTCAAAAAAAAAACATGTGAGGTGTTCATTTTATTTTCTTTGATTGTATTATGTTTTTGGTTTTGTTTTTTTCCTTTAAATACGGTTGGATTCACTGTTCCCGGATATTTGTGGATGTGAGATTTTTTTTAACTCTTCGGTTTATTTTTATTGTATTTTATTTGTTTTTTTGGGGTTTTGTTTTTTTTGTTTTCTTTTTTTAAACCTGGTTGGATTCACTGATCCCGGGTATGTTTGCATGTGATGTTTTTATTTATTTTATTATAATTTTCTATTCTCTTTGATTGTATTTTATTTTTATTTTTTTTAAACCTGGTTGCATTCACTGATCTTGGATGTTTGTGCATGTGAGGTCTCTGTTTTTTATTTTTAATTCTGGGGTTTTTTTTTAGGGGGGGTGGGTTGTTTTATTTTTTTAAACCCAGTTGAATCCAATCATCCCGGATATACTGTAAGGTTTTTATTTTTTTTTAATTTTGTTAATTTTCTGTTTTTGGTTTTTTTTTTTGTTTTTTTTTAAACCCAGTTGCATTCACTGATCCCAGGTATTTTTGCATGTGATGATTTTATTATTTTTTAAATTTTCTGTTTATTTTCTGTGATTGTATTTTGTTTATAAGGTTTTTTTTTTCTTTAAACCCGGTTGGATCCACTGATCTTGGATATTTGTGCATGTGAGCGCTCTGTTTTTTTATTTTTAATTTTCTATTTGTTTTTGGGGGTTTTTTTTAAACCCAGTTGGATCCACTCATCCCGGATATTTGTGCATGTGGGTGAGGTTTTTATTTTTTTTTTAATTTTGTTTATTTTCTTCGATTTGTCTTTTTTATTGTTTGTTTTTCTTTAAACCCAGTTGCATTCACTGATCCCAGGTGATGTTTTTATTTTATTATTTTTTAATTTTCTATTTATTTACTTTGTATTTTGTTTTTTTTAGGTTTGTTTTCTTTTCTTTAAACCCGGGTTGCATTCACTGATCCAGGATATTTGTGCATGTGAGGTTTTTGTTTTATTTTCTGTTTATTCTCTTTAATTGTATTTTGCTTCTTGGGTTGTTGTTTTTTTAACCCCTTAGTGACGGAGCTAATTTTCACCTTAATGACCAGACCAAATTTTGCAATTCTGACCAGTGTCACTTCATGAGGTTATAACTCTGGAACGCTTCAACGGATCCTGGTGATTTTGAGATTGTTTTTTCGTCACATATTGGACTTCATGTTAGTACCAAATTTAGGACAATATTTTTTGCGTTTATTTATGAAAAAAATTGAATTTTGGCAAAAATTTTGAAAATTTAGCAATTTTCAACTTTTGAATTTTTATACCGTTAAACCAGAGATTTCTGTGACACAAAATAGTTAATAAATAACATTTCCCACATGTCTACTTTACATCAGCACAATTTTGGAAACAAAATTTTTTTTTGTTAGGAAGTTAGAGGGGTTCAAAGTTTATCAGCGATTTCTCATTTTTACATCAAAATTTACAAAACCATTTTTTTAGGGACCACATCATATTTGAAGTGACTTTGAGAGGCCTAAATGATAGAAAATACCCAAAAGTGACACCATTCTAAAAACTGCACCCCCCAAAGTACTCAAAACGACATTCAAGAAGTTTATTAACCCTTCAGGTGCTTCACATGAACAAAAGCAATGTGGAATGAAAAAAAGCAAAAATTAAATTTTACCTAAAAATGTTGCTCTAACCCAAATTTATTCACTTTTAGAAGAAATAACACAACAAAATGGACCCCAAAACTTGTTTCCCACTTTCTTATGAGCGCGCCGATACCCCACATGTGGTCAGAAACCTCTGTTTGGACAAATGGGAGGGCTCGGAACAGAAGGAGCAATATTTGAATTTTGGAAAGCAAATTTGGCTGAAATAGATTGCGGGCACCATGTTGCATTTACAGGTCCGCTAAGGTACCTAAACAGAAGAAACCCCTCACAAGTGACACCATTTTGGAAACTAGACCCCTCAAGGCTTTTATCTAGGTGTATAGTGAGCAGTTTGAATCCAAGAGTACTTCACAGAATTTGATAAGCTTAGGTTGCCATATTGAAAATTTTCATTTTTTTCACAAAAATGTTGCTTTAGCATCATATTTGTTACTTTTTCAAGAGGCAACAACAAACCATGGACCCCACAGCTTGTTATCCAATGTCTTATGAGCACAGGGATACCTCACATGTGGCCAAAACCCTCTGTTTGGATAAATGGGAGGGCTTGGAATGGAAGGAGCACCATTTGAATTCTGTAAAAGTTGAAATAAATTGCGGGCACCATGTCACATTAGCAGGGCCCCTTGGGTACCTATACAGCAGAAACCCCCCACAAGTGACCCCATTTTGGAAACTGGATTTTATTCAGGAGTATAGTAAGCATTTTGAATCCACAGGTACTTCACAAAAATGTTGCTGTAGCAACAAATTTCTCACTTTTAGGCTATGTGGCCATGATCCAGCGACACGGCGTCTAGTACAGAGTGTCAACCTTCCTGCAGAGATGTGAGTGTTGTCCACGGGAGAACGCAGCTGCCCATGCCCACGATTTGGGTTCAGGCCGCTGTGGAGCTCTATGCTACCTGCAGAGAACACTCTTGTTTCCGCAGCATAAATTGACATGCTGAGGCTCAGGAAGCTGCGCCACAGGTCGGTTTATGCTGCGGAGAAAAGAAGCCCAGTGGGCATGAGATTTCTAAAAATCCTTCCACTGTGCTTCTACTGCATAATGCAGCGCTATGGATGCAGGGAAAACACTCTGTGCCCATAACGCTGCAAACCCTGATTGTGGGCACATAGCCTAAAATGCTACAATGGATGAATGGATAGATGTCAAACATATATAACGTCCCACCCCCCTGCATATTCTAAGCTGGCGCCCTTTAGTGCCTTTCATGTGGCACTAAAGGGTGCCTAGCCTTGTATTTAGCCCCCCAAAAAATTAATAATTAAAATAAACGACGTGGGGTCCCCCCTATTTTTGATAGCCAGCTAGGGTAAAGCAGACAGCTGTAGCCTGCAAACCACAGCTGACAGCTTCACCTTGTCTGGTGATCAATTTGGAGGGCTCCCCAGGCGTTTTTTTTTAAAAAAAACAAAAAAACAAAAACGTGGGGTCCCCCCCAAATTAGATCACCAGCCAAGGTGAAGCGGACAGCTGGGGTCTGGTATTCTCAGGGTGGGAAGAGCCATGGTTATTGGACTCTCCCCAGCCTAAAAATAGCAGGCCGCAGCCGCCCCAGAAGTGGCGCATCCATTAGATGCGCCAATCCTGGCGCTTCGCTCCAGCTCATCCCGCGCCCTGGTGCGGTGGCAAACGGGGTAATATACGGGGTTGATACCAGCTGTAATGTCACCTGGCATCAAGCCCTGGGGTTAGTGATGTCACGGCATCTAAACAGATACCCGACATCACTAACCCAGTCAAGTAATAGAAAAAAATAAAGACAAAAAAAAAATTTATTAAAAAAAAAAACTCCCCGAAACATTCCTCTTTCACCAATTTATTGAAAATAAATAAATTTCGGTCGCTGTAATCCATTTTGGAGGTCCCTCGGCGACTCTGGACCTTCTAGAATATGGGGGGCACGTTCAGGGAACGTATCCCCCATTTTCTGGAAGCGCAAGCTCTCCATGAGCAGTGTGGGTGCAGTAATCTGAGAATACTGCACTCACACTGCCCCGGTCCAACTTAGGGCAGAGTGACCTGCAGTAACCTCATTCCAGAATATGAGGGGCACGCTCACAGAATGTACCCCCCATTTTCTGGAACAGCAGTCTCTCCATGTGAGGAGTGTGGCTGCAGATCACTGCACTCACTCTCCCCCGGTCCACAGTGGAGCAGCCTGTGCAGCAGCGACGTCAGCGTCCCTCGGCGACTCTGGACATTCTAGAATATGGGGGGCACGTTCAGGGAACGTATCCCCCATTTTCTGGAAGCGCAAGCTCTCCATGAGCAGTGTTGGTGCAGTAATCTGAGAATACTGCACTCACACTGCCCCGGTCCAACTTAGGGCAGAGTGACCTGCAGTAACCTCATTCCAGAATATGAGGGGCACGCTCACAGAACGTACCCCCCATTTTCTGGAACAGCAGTCTCTCCATGTGAGGAGTGTGGCTGCAGATCACTGCACTCACTCTCCCCTGGTCCACAGTGGAGCAGCCTGTGCAGCAGCGACATCAGCGTCCCTGCTTGCAGGGATCCAGCTGACAGCCGCTGTCTGCGCATGCGCCGCCAGCATTCAAGAAGGAGGCGGCGTGATCGCGGGACGGATCACCAGCCAGGTAACGGGGCTGACCGGGGGACCTGGGGACGACTTTTCTGCCGCATGTGACGTGTCACATGCGGCAGAAAGAGCAGGATGAATGCGGCCGCGCGCTGTGCGCCGCAATCTTGCATGCTCCGGAGGGGGGGAGGGGGAGCGCTCTAGAGAACCGGAGGGGGCTCCGGTAAACCAGAGGGCTCCGGTGGACCGGAGGAGGGGTCAGGGGTAGGACATTTCCCTCCGATCTGAAATGTTTCATCATTTCAGATCAGAGGGAAATGAATGCACTGGCAGCGGCAGCAGCAGTTTTCAGCGCGCGTCGGCGCCATCTTGCAAGCTCTGGAGAGCCGGAGGGTGCTCCGGGGGACCAGAGATCTCCGGTGTACCGGAGGAGGGATCAGGGGGAGGACATTTCCCTCCGATCTGAAATGTTTGATCATTTCAGATCGGAGGGAAATGAATGCAGAGCCGGCGGCGGCGGCAGTTTTCGCCGCGCGTCGGCGCCATTTTGGATGTCCGGTGGGGGTGGGGGGGTGGGGGTTGATTTCTCCGGTACCGGGGGCTTTGGGGGGCACTAGGGGCTTATATTTCTTTATCATCTGACATGTTTGATCATGTCAGATGAGAAAGAAATCAGTATTATTTGCCATTTTTTTTTTTTTAATGTGACCGGCGGTATACGGTGTATACCGGCGATCACATTATCGGGGTCCAAAAAAAACACCCCGATTCATAATCTTGGGGGTCTCAGCTACCTCCGGTAGCTGAAACCCCTGAGATTTTCCGTCACTGGGGGGTGCTACAAGCTTTTTCCGGCCTGACGTCTCAAGACGTCGGAACAGAATAAGTACCCTGTTTTTCCGACGTCTTGAGACGTTAGGCCGTCGCTATGGGGTTAAACCTGGTTGGATTCACTTATTTTTGAATGTGATGTTTTTATTATAATTCTTACTTTAATTATTTGGTTTTTTTTATTTTTCTATTTTTTTTCAAACCCTGTTGGATGCACTGATTCCGGGTGTTTATGGTCCCACCCATCACTAATCATATATTTCCATCCAACTTTGTGGAGATTTTTTTTTTTTTTTAATAAAAAGTTTAACAACGGGGTTTTAATATTTGTCACTTTGTATTTACAAAATATGAGCTGATTATAGACCCTGGACCGATAGGAGCCTGATGCCGGCCATATCCTCTGATGTGTGGTGTCCTGCAGGTAGTCAGTGTGGTCTCTATGCAGGAACACATGCCTGCAAGAAGAACCCCGGCCCCCCTTTAAGATCCCGCATGTCTACAAGAAGAACCCCGGCCCCCCTTTAGGATCCCGCATGTGCACAAGAAGAACCCTGGCCCCCTTGAAGACCCCAGCTTAGATAAAGCACAAAAAGATTGAGACATTTTACTAAAAAAAAACAACCAGAACAGAAGAGTTTTTGCGCCTTAGAGTGGAAACACATCTATGCGAGTAAAATCGGTCCGACTGGGCTGAAAAAAACTCGGCTGATTTTAGTTCACGTTAGGTCCAAGTGCAACGCAAGTGTGATGCTTTTCTGAATAAATTAATGATTTTACTAGCGTGTGTAATGCGTGTGTAATGCGTATTTTTTACTATGTCATCTCCCATTCAGCGCTGCTACATGGCCGCTGACAGCAGACACAGACAGCCATGTAGCAGAGATTAATGGCAGATGACAGCAGACACAGACAGAGCCGCACTGTCAGAATGAACTCGGGTGAACTTCACCCGACTTCATTGTCATGCTGCGGCTCTGTCTGTGCCGCGTCCTGATTAGCGGTCACCTGTGAAGGACTCACCGGTGACCGATAATCTCCTGAGTGACTGAAGTTAGCAGCCCTCTCTCATACTCACCGATCCCCGGCGCGGCGCTGCACGGCATTCACACTGCTCCGGCGGCTTTTACTATTTTGAAAAAACCGGCCGCTCATTAAACAATCTCGTATTCCCTGCTTTACCCGTCCACAGGTGCCTATGATTGGTTGCAGTGAGACACGCCTCCACGCTGAGTGACAGGTGTCTCACTGCACCCAATCACAGCAGCCGGTGGGCGTGTCTATACTGTGCAGTGAAATAAATAAATAATTTTAAAAAATGGCGTGCGGTCCCCCCAATTTCAATACCAGCCAGATAAAGCCATACGGCTGAAGGCTGGTATTCTCAGGATGGGGAGCTCCACGTTATGGGGAGCCCCCCAGCCTAACAATATCAGTCAGCAGCCGCCCAGAATTGCCGCATACATTAGATGCGACAGTTCTGGGACTGTACCCGGCTCTTCCCGATTTACCCTGGTGCGTTGGCAAATCGGGGTAATAAGGAGTTATTGGCAGCCCATAGCTGCCACTAAATCCTAGATTAATCATGTCAGTCGTCTATGAGACACCCTCCATGATTAATCTGTAAGTTACAGTAAATAAACACACACACACATGAAAAAATCATTTATTAGAAATAAAAAACACAAACAAATTCCCTCATTACCAATTTAATAAGCCCCAAAAAGCCCTCCATGTCCGGCGTAATCCACGGACCTCCAGTGTCGCTTCCAGCATGAAGGTGACAGGAGCTGCAGCAGACACCGCCGCTCCTGTCACCTCCACGCAGCAACTGAGGTGAGTAGCGCGATCAGCTGAGCTGTCACTGAGGTTACCCGGTGGCCGCCACTGGATCCAGCGGTGGCCGCGATTAACCTCAGTGACACCTCAGCAGATCGTGCTACTCACCTCAGTTGCTGCGTGGAGGTGACAGGAGCGGTGGTGTCTGCTGCAGCTCCTGTCACCTCCATGCAGCAGAGCTGAAAGCGACACTGGAGGTCCGTGGATTACGACGGACATGGAGGGCTTTTTGGGGCTTATTAAATTGGTAATGAGGGAATTTATTTGTGTTTTTTATTTCTAATAAATTATTTTTTCAGGTGTGTGTGTGTTTATTTACTGTAACTTACAGATTAATCATGGAAGGTATCTCGGGGAGACGCCTGACATGATTAATCTAGGATTTAGTGGCAGCTATGGGCTGCCAATAACTCCTTATTACCCCAATTTGCCAACGCACCAGGGCAAATCGGGAAGAGCCGGGTACAGTCCCAGAACTGTCGCATATAATGTATGCGGCAATTCTGGGCGGCTGCTGACTGATATTGTTAGGCTGGGGGGCTCCCCATAACGTGGAGCTCCCCATCCTGAGAATAGCAGCCTTCAGCCGTATGGCTGTATCTGGCTGGTATTAAAATTGGGGGGGGACCGCACGCCGTTTTTTTTAATTATTTAATTATTTATTTCACTGCACAGTATAGACACGCCCACCGGCTGCTGTGATTGGGTGCAGTGAGACACCTGTCACTCAGCGTGGGGGCGTGTCTCACTGCAACCAATCATAGGCGCCTGTGGGCGGGGAAAGCAGGGAATACGAGATTGTTTTATGAGCGGCCGGCTTTTTCACAATAGTAAAAGCCGCCGCAGCAGTGTGAATGCCGTGCAGCGCCGCGCCGGGGATCGGGGAACAGTGAGTATGAGAGAGGAGGGGAAAATGACCGACAGACTGTGAGAGAGGGACAGAGATAGTGACGGACCGACAGAGAGAGAATAGAGACCGAGAGGGAGAGACCGACTGACAGAGAATAGTGATTGACAGACATTGGGAGACATCACTCGTTTCCAGTGTTTTAAGAAACATGTGAGAAATGTATTTAGAAAATCGGATGTCACTAGGATGGTGTGAGTGCCGTCCCCTGACATCCGATTATTTACATGCTCCCATAGACTTGCATTGGAGAGACTCGCAGTAGAAACTCGCAAAAAAGCAGCATGCTGTGAATTTTCTCAGTCCGATTTGGACTGAGAAAAAAATCGCAGATGAGAGCTGAATCATTCACTAACATGTGTCCGATTCCAATGCGAGATTTTCTCGCATTGCTCTACTGCGAGAAACTCGCAAGTGAGAAGCAGCCCTTAGGTTTATTAACAGATATCTCCAGCGGCATCCAGCGTCTTTGGACTCAGCACGGGTTTGGTGAAGCTTTCAGTAAGTATTTTGGACTCAGCACGGGTTTCATAAAGCCTTTAAGCGATATTTTGGATTCACTACGGTTTTGGTGGAGTCTTCAGAAGTCTTTTGGATTCACCCAGGGTTTGCTGAAGTCTTGAGACGCAGCGTCACTGTGTGGAGACCTCTTCACCGTCTGTGATGGTGCCTTCTGCGCCTGTGAACTGAGACTAGAAGAAGCCAACATTACTACACATTCTGTCCACAGGCAAGCATGTACATAGATATTTACCTGTCCTACGGCCGGGGTGGTGCTTTATGGGGGTTCTCCTGGCTCTGCGTCGCCACTGACGTCCACTGCGTTCATTCTGCATTTTAGATGGCATGGTGACAGGTGGAGCTTTGTTCTTCAGCGGTCCGGTCCAGGAGTATGAGGATAAATGATAGCCGCATGGCTTTTTATAGTCTCTGACTACTGTGACCTCATAATATGATGACATAGAAAGTAGGTGTGGCCCCTTTATTTAGTCAGCCAGCGAGGCTCCATTATTTACTCAGCGAGGCTCCATTATTTACTTAGTGAGGCTCCATTATTTACTTAGTGAGGCTCCATTATTTATTCAGCGAGGCTCCATTATTTACTCAGCGAGGCTCCATTATTTACTTAGTGAGGCTCCATTATTTACTCATTGAGGCTCCATTATTTGTGGCGCCCCTGACCTGGTCAGGCACCACTGAGTACTGCACCCATGCTGGGGACAGTACAATACAGGTAATCCAGAAGGCTGACCGGGGTGTGGAACACAGGCGCATAGTGATCAGGTCTCACACATGTACCCATGAGAGGACCCCTGGGGATCCCAGGAGGGGGCAAGCCTTCACCTTCACTGGAATAGTGGAGGGGGTAGAGCCTCCATCTCCTCTCAAGGGGTGTGGTGGAGAGTCTGGTTGCTAGGTGGCGTAGGCAAGAACAGGAGAGGAGGAGCAGTGAGCCAGTTCAGTGTAGAGTCCAGGGAGCTCAAGTGAGGAGCAGATCCCTGGAGCTGTGCAATCTGACAGCGTCCGCGCAGTGGCTACAGACGGGGGAGAACGGTCAACTAGGAGTGCTACCTGAAAGCCAGCTTCAGCTAGGGAGTGCAACGGAGTGGGAAGTAAGGAGACTGCTAGAGAGCACCAGGCCCAACCGGGCGGCAGATCCCGAAGCGAAGATAGATCCAGCTTTCTTCTGCTAAACCTGCCGGTGTGGGGCTCTCAAAGCCCACACCACAACACCACAAAAGCCGCAGCCACGTAACCGCAGTGAGGGCCCATAGGTCACAGGAGGCAAGCAGCTGGAGTGGCCTGGTCCGGGGAACAAGCATACGGCGAACGAAGGGGAGAGAGAGGCTGCAGCATCTTCCCTGGGTGACCCCCATAGGGACTAAAAGTCGGGGTCACCCCAAACCACCAAGGGCTAAGGAAGGCGAGTCAGTAGTCACCCTCATAAAGTCAGCCTGAAGGATACCTGGTTCCCACCTGGTTCACCCCAGCTACGCCCGGGTTACTCACCCTGCCATCGAATGTGAGTAAAAACCCTAAAAGACATCCTGCCTGTGTGGTCATTCTGCGACTTGTGGTACTACGCACCTATACAGGGCCCTGGGGCTTGCCTCACTCTCAGGAGGCTACTACATCCGACTGCACCCACCATCAGCCCCAGGCGTCCCCTAACCTGCAGTGGCGGTCCCCACTGACCGCAATACTGAGAGTGGCGTCACGATCAAAACAGAAGATTTCCTACCAGTGACGGAGATCCAGCAACGTGGAGTCCCTGAAGGTAACGCACCGACACCGACACAACACCTGCGGGGCTTCACATCTGGCGTCACAAACAGGATAAGGACTAGACCTGTTCAGACAGGTGACCATGTGCCTGGGCGGTCCGCTTGGAAAATTGGAAGCGCCGCCATATTGCCACCATGAAAAGCGCGCTGAAAAACAACAGCAGCCCGCGCTGGAAGAAGTTACCGCCCACGAAGAGGTGTGGCTACCCAGAGATCCCCTGCAGAGTTCTGACCTTGCCAGCTATGAGAGTGGAAGCGTCCAGAGACGGCGGGAAGGAAAGAGAGCCACAAGCCTGCTGCTGGGAGAGGAGCTGCTGAAAGAGGCAGAGCAGAAACTGAACAGCTTGCTATCGGAGGCAACGGCAAGTCCACAGCTGGAGAGTCGTGCAGAAGACGGCGCAGAAGAAATGGCGTCTGACCGCAGAAATCCAGAACCGGGCTCCGCTGCCTGGTGGTATCGGGAGCTGGCCCAGTTCTGCGACCGACTGGAGAACCGGGTTGTGGAGCAGATCCGGGAAGAACGACTGGAAATGCTGGAGATGACCGCCGCGGTTCGGGCCTATGAAAGGAGAGCCGCGCGCCGAGTGCCAGACAGGACGGCGATGACGCAGACCCCGATGCTGCCACCGGTGGGTGAGTCGAGTGATGCCCCGGCCAGCGCAAGTGCCCCGACCCCTGCTGCCACGCCCGCGGTCCCCGAAGAGGCGTCCGGTGCGGCGACGCTGAAGCAGGCCGCAGCCACGCCAGGTGCGGCCCTCCAAGCCCCAGCGGCCGCAGCGATGCCCTGCTTGGCCCACCGAGACCCGGTCCCTGCAGCAACGCCCAGTCCGGCCCGCAAAGAACCGGCTGCCACCGCGACCCTCATCCGTGTCGCAGGCGTAACGCTGACCCAGGCCGCCGCCCTGCTAGGCCCGGCCCGCCGAGACCCCACCGCCGCAGCAACGCTCGTCCGCGCCGCAAGTGAGGTGCTGAACCAGGCCGCAGCCACGCCAGGCGCGGCCCGCCAAGCCCAGACTGCTGCAGCGACGTCCAGCCCAGCTTGCACAGAGCCCCCTGCAACAGCGACACTGATCCAGGCCGCCGCCATGCCAGGCGCGGCCCGCCAAGACCAGGCCGCCGCCATCCAGGGCGCGGCCCGCCAAGACCAGGCCGCCGCCAGCCAGGGCGCGGCCCGCCAAGACCAGGCCGCCGCCAGCCAGGGCGCGGCCCGCCAAGACCAGGCCGCCGCCATCCAGGGCGCGGCCCGCCAAGACCAGGCCGCCGCCAGCCAGGGCGCGGCCCGCCAAGACCAGGCCGCCGCCAGCCAGGGCGCGGCCCGCCAAGACCAGGCCGCCGCCATGCCAGGCGCGGCCCGCCAAGCGATTACCTCATTATTTACCCCGGCCTGCAAGGCCAGAGCAGACACCGCTCCCCAGTCCAAAGAGGTCCCTGCTAGGAAGACCCTGATAGGAGAGGACCCCGAATACTGGAAGCTGAAGGCTGACCTAGAGGCCCAGTTCCCACAAGAGATGGTGGATCGGTATCTGCTCCCTCCGCATACCCCCAAGGAGATTCAGGCAACCCCTGCAGCCGCGCCAGAGAGTCCACCGCCCAGACCAGCTGAAGAAAGCCCATCCCCAGCACTGCCACCAAAGGAGTGCCAGGAAGAACTAAGGGGGAGAGGAGGCCAGGAAGCTGAGGAGCTGACTCCGGAGCCACCAGCAGTGGATCTATACTCAGAACCGGAGATGTTGCCCTATTCCCGCTGGGATGAAGAGGATTTGACACCGTCTGCAGATGAAGAACTGCCCAAAAGCCTTACCTGGGAGTTTGTGAGCTGCACCCAGCAGAACCCAGCCCGCAAGACACGGCGCAGCAGAGCAGAGTATCCTCCAACACCACAGTCTCCAGAGCAGAGAGAGGTCACAGCCAGAGACCTGCAGGAGAAAAGATTACTGAGAAGGTCTAGAGCCCAGGTCAGAGGACCCCTTTACAGAGGAGTAGTAGAGGACTTCAATTTGAAAAGCGGATACGGCTTTATTGTAGCAAGAGGAATAAAAGAGGGCATATTTGTGAATCGGAGAGATGTTCAAGCCCACCTGCCCAGAGGACATTCAGGCAGAAATTTGAAAATTGGAGACGCAGTACAGTTCACCTTGCATCAAGGAGAAAGGGGCTACTATGCCTTAGACGTAGCACCATGTCCCAAAGAGGAAAGAAAAGACAGAGATAGAGACACAGATGAAGATCAAGAGAGAAAAGACAAGGAACCTACAGAGGAAACAACCACAGACGACGACAAAGAGCCAGAAAGCAACAGGTGCCGCAGCCCAGCAGGCCCAAGCCCTGGTAAAGAGGAGTAAAGTAAAGTGAAGAAAGAAGTACAGAAGTTAAAGTTTTGAAAAGTTTTGTTTTGCAACGTTTAAGCATGTGCCCACAAAAACTATTGTGAGAAAATAAACCTTAAGGCTATGAACTGGCTATAGCCACAAACTCTCGCAGTGTAAATAGTTACACCAGAGGGCACCACCGCCACCAGAGTCAGCCTGTTTAGGGGCTTGGCTCGTCTGCAACCAGGAGGAGCCCGTCCGTATATAGGGCCTTGGCTCACCTGCAACCAGAGAGCACGCCTGTTTATGGGGCCTTGGCTCACCACCACAAAGAGGGTACCTGGTCAGCACCAACTGTGGAGGCCGCCTCTGCATCCTGCTAGAAGAGGCTGAAGGCGCGGATCCACCAGGCCAGGTATACCCTGAAGACCACCAGCCCATGAAAGCCGCCTCTACATCCTGCCAGAAGTGGCTGAAGTCGCGGCCAACGTGAAAGGGTTTTGGGTGGGTTAACGGACTTGTGGGTGGAGGGTGGTGATGTATGGTACCTGGTGCTTTTAAAAATGTTTTACATGTTTTAATGTTTTATGCATTTTAAAATGTTGTCTTGCAGCCCGAGGACGTGCTGGTGATAACTAAGGGGGAATGTGGCGCCCCTGACCTGGTCAGGCACCACTGAGTACTGCACCCATGCTGGGGACAGTACAATACAGGTAATCCAGAAGGCTGACCGGGGTGTGGAACACAGGCGCATAGTGATCAGGTCTCACACATGTACCCATGAGAGGACCCCTGGGGATCCCAGGAGGGGGCAAGCCTTCACCTTCACTGGAATAGTGGAGGGGGTAGAGCCTCCATCTCCTCTCAAGGGGTGTGGTGGAGAGTCTGGTTGCTAGGTGGCGTAGGCAAGAACAGGAGAGGAGGAGCAGTGAGCCAGTTCAGTGTAGAGTCCAGGGAGCTCAAGTGAGGAGCAGATCCCTGGAGCTGTGCAATCTGACAGCGTCCGCGCAGTGGCTACAGACGGGGGAGAACGGTCAACTAGGAGTGCTACCTGAAAGCCAGCTTCAGCTAGGGAGTGCAACGGAGTGGGAAGTAAGGAGACTGCTAGAGAGCACCAGGCCCAACCGGGCGGCAGATCCCGAAGCGAAGATAGATCCAGCTTTCTTCTGCTAAACCTGCCGGTGTGGGGCTCTCAAAGCCCACACCACAACACCACAAAAGCCGCAGCCACGTAACCGCAGTGAGGGCCCATAGGTCACAGGAGGCAAGCAGCTGGAGTGGCCTGGTCCGGGGAACAAGCATACGGCGAACGAAGGGGAGAGAGAGGCTGCAGCATCTTCCCTGGGTGACCCCCATAGGGACTAAAAGTCGGGGTCACCCCAAACCACCAAGGGCTAAGGAAGGCGAGTCAGTAGTCACCCTCATAAAGTCAGCCTGAAGGATACCTGGTTCCCACCTGGTTCACCCCAGCTACGCCCGGGTTACTCACCCTGCCATCGAATGTGAGTAAAAACCCTAAAAGACATCCTGCCTGTGTGGTCATTCTGCGACTTGTGGTACTACGCACCTATACAGGGCCCTGGGGCTTGCCTCACTCTCAGGAGGCTACTACATCCGACTGCACCCACCATCAGCCCCAGGCGTCCCCTAACCTGCAGTGGCGGTCCCCACTGACCGCAATACTGAGAGTGGCGTCACGATCAAAACAGAAGATTTCCTACCAGTGACGGAGATCCAGCAACGTGGAGTCCCTGAAGGTAACGCACCGACACCGACACAACACCTGCGGGGCTTCACATATTTACTCAGCGAGGTTCCATTATTTACTCATTGAGGCTCCATTATTTACTCAGCGAGCTTCATTATTTACTCAACGAGGTTCCATTATTTACTCAGCGAGGTTCCATTATTTAGTCAGCGAGCTTCATTATTTACTTATTGAGCTCCAATATTTACTCAACGAGCGAGGTTTCGTGGGGGGGGGTCACTGGCACTATTAATGGTGACATTATGGCTGCCGTCGTAGGGACAGTCAAAATACTTCTGTTTTACTGCATAAGTGCACAAGACAATTAAAATAATACTACTCCCCATATACAAATATACTGCCCCATGTACAAGAATATATCTACTATAATATTGCCCCATGTACAAGAATATATCTACTATAATACTGCCCCTATGTACAAGAATATAACTACTAGAATACTGCCCCCTATGTACAAGAATATAATAACTATAATACTGCTCCTATGTACAAGAATATAACTACTATAATACTGCCCCTATGTACAAGAATATAACTGCTATAATACTACTCCTATGTGCAAGAATATAACTACTATATTACTGCCCCTATGCACAAGAATATAACTACTATAATACTGCCCCTATGTATAAGAATATACAGTGGCATGTAAAAGTTTGGACACCCCTGGTCAAAATTATTATTGAGAACAGTTAAACAAGTTGAAGATGAAATGATCTCTAAAAGGCACGCTGCACTCCTCGTGGCAGCAGTTTTTGGTTCCACGCTGCACCTCCTTAATATACCCCCCACGCTGCCACTTTCCTTATTATACCCCCCATGCTGCCACTCTCCTTAATATACCCCCACGCTGCCACTCTCCTTAATATACCCCCACGCTGCCACTCTCCTTAATATACCCCCACGCTGCCACTCTCCTTAATATACCCCCCACGCTGCCACTCTCCTTAATATACCCCCACGCTGCCACTCTCCTTAATATACCCCCACGCTGCCACTCTCCTTAATATACCCCCCACGCTGCCACTCTCCTTAATATACCCCCACGCTGCCACTCTCCTTAATATACCCCCCACGCTGCCACTCTCCTTAATATACCCCCCACGCTGCCACTCTCCCTAATAAACCCCCCATTCTGCTGCTCTCCTTAATATACCCCCACGCTGCCACTCTCCTTAATATACCCCCATGCTGCCACTCTCCTTAATATACCCCCCACGCTGCCACTCTCCTTAATATACCCCCCATGCTGCTGCTCTCCTTAATATACCCCCATCCTGCCACTCTCCTTAATATACCCCCACACTGACACTCTCCCTAATATATCCCAACAGTGCTACTCTCCTTAATATACCCCCACACTGCCCTTCTCCTTAATATACCCCGACACTGCCACTCATTAATATACCCCCCACGCCGCTCTCCTTAATATTCCCCCAACCCAAGCTGCCACTCTCATTAATATACCTCTCCCACACTGCCTCTGCAAAATATTTCCCCCCCCACAGTGCCCTTATGTAAAATATCCTCCCCTCACACACACACACACACACACACACACACACACTGCCCACTCTGAATAAAGTACTCACCCCACTACCTCTCAGAAAGCTGTGTCCCTTTCATGATTGTTCTCCCCTTCTCCAGTCCAGTTCATCTTCCGCTCCTCCATGGAGTGCTCACCACTGCCCGACGTGTCTCCTTGGCGCCGGCAGCAGTATGATGACATCAGCAAGGTGCTGATCTCATCACGCTGATGCACATTGGAGCCCAGACCCGAGCGCCGCACTACATTGTTCAAATGTATTTATGGCTGAGAGACGCAAATACATTTGATCAGGAAAGAGAGAACTATGGTCACCATCACTCTCCTCAGCAGTGTGTACAGTTAGGTCCAGAAATATTTGGACAGTGACACAAGTTTTGTTATTTTAGCTGTTTACAAAAACATGTTCAGAAATACAATTATATATATATAATATGGGCTGAAAGTGCACACTCCCAGCTGCAATATGAGAGTTTTCACATCCAAATCGGAGAAAGGGTTTAGGAATCATAGCTCTGTAATGCATAGCCTCCTCTTTTTCAAGGGACCAAAAGTAATTGGACAAGGGACTCTAAGGGCTGCAATTAACTCTGAAGGCGTCTCCCTCGTTAACCTGTAATCAATGAAGTAGTTAAAAGGTCTGGGGTTGATTACAGGTGTGTGGTTTTGCATTTGGAAGCTGTTGCCGTGACCAGACAACATGCGGTCTAAGGAACTCTCAAATGAGGTGAAGCAGAACATCCTGAGGCTGAAAAAAAAGAAAAATCCATCAGAGAGATAGCAGACATGCTTGGAGTAGCAAAATCAACAGTCGGGTACATTCTGAGAAAAAAGGAATTGACTGGTGAGCTTGGGAACTCAAAAAGGCCTGGGCGTCCACGGATGACAACAGTGGTGGATGATCGGCGCATACTTTCTTTGGTGAAGAAGAACCCGTTCACAACATCAACTGAAGTCCAGAACACTCTCAGTGAAGTAGGTGTATCTGTCTCTAAGTCAACAGTAAAGAGAAGACTCCATGAAAGTAAATACAAAGGGTTCACATCTAGATGCAAACCATTCATCAATTCCAAAAATAGACAGGCCAGAGTTAAATTTGCTGAAAAACACCTCATGAAGCCAGCTCAGTTATGGAAAAGTATTCTGTGGACAGATGAGACAAAGATCAACCTGTACCAGAATGATGGGAAGAAAAAAGTTTGGAGAAGAAAGGGAACGGCACATGATCCAAGGCACACCACATCCTCTGTAAAACATGGTGGAGGCAACGTGATGGCATGGGCATGCATGGCTTTCAATGGCACTGGGTCACTTGTGTTTATTGATGACATAACAGCAGACAAGAGTAGCCGGATGAATTCTGAAGTGTACCGGGATATACTTTCAGCCCAGATTCAGCCAAATGCCGCAAAGTTGATCGGACGGCGCTTCATAGTACAGATGGACAATGACCCCAAGCATACAGCCAAAGCTACCCAGGAGTTCATGAGTGCAAAAAAGTGGAACATTCTGCAATGGCCAAGTCAATCACCAGTTCTTAACCCAATTGAGCATGCATTTCACTTGCTCAAATCCAGACTTAAGACGGAAAGACCCACAAACAAGCAAGACCTGAAGGCTGCGGCTGTAAAGGCCTGGCAAAGCATTAAGAAGGAGAAAACCCAGCGTTTGGTGATGTCCATGAGTTCCAGACTTAAGGCAGTGATTGCCTCCAAAGGATTCGCAACAAAATATTGAAAATAAAAATATTTTGTTTGGGTTTGGTTTATTTGTCCAATTACTTTTGACCTCCTAAAATGTGGAGTGTTTGTAAAGAAATGTGTACAATTCCTACAATTTCTATCAGATATTTTTGTTCAAACCTTCAAATTAAACGTTACAATCTGCACTTGAATTCTGTTGTAGAGGTTTCATTTCAAATCCAATGTGGTGGCATGCAGAGCCCAACTCGCGATAATTGTGTCACTGTCCAAATATTTCTGGACCTAACTGTATGCCCGGCGCAGAATCGCACAGCAGGGTCGACACAGCACAGCGCACACTGCGGAGGAGAGCGGTGGTGACTGAAGATTGAGCGGCCACTACAGGCACCAGCCCACTACAGGCACCGGCCCTTCTGGCATTTGCCAGAATTGCCCTATGGCCAGTCCGGCCCTGGTCCTAACTCTGCTACATCTAGAGCTTATTCTTATCTAAAAACACTTACATATCAACACATACATTTATAATATTCAACAGTAAATACATAAGACATAGAACAGTTATATTATGGGGGCACTGCCCCTCTATTACATAAATGATCCAACATGTGATGTTCTGATGTCAAGGAAGACGCTCGCACATGGAATGTTATCCGTACTCCAGCATCGCCACTCCGTCATTCTGCGCTGGACCAGAAGCAATGTCGTCCCAATCACTAGTCTCCTGTTTTTTAGTGGCCTCCTTATTAGTCAGGTCTCTGTTGGTCATAACCTCATAGTTTCTGATCCGGCGCTGACTGTTGGAGAATCAGCGGATCCATGGGTGAGTGCAGCTCCATTTCTTCTTTCCCAGGCTGGCTTCCCTATGGCAGGCTGAAAAATAACCCGGAGAACCCCTTTAAGAAGAATTGTACAAATATAATGTTACTAGCTGTAGCACCCAGCGTTGCCCGGGATAGTAACTGTTTCTCTGTCTCTCTCCCAGTCTCTGTCTGTCTCTCTATCTCTCTATCTGTATTTGTCTGTCTGTCGCTCTCTGTCTCTCTCTTGGCCTGTCAGTCTCTCTCTTTCCCTGTCTGCTTCTGTTTGTCTCTGTCTGTCTCTCTCTCTCTCTATCTGTCTGTCTCTTGGCCTACCAGTCTCTGTCTGTCTCTTTCCTTGTCTGTCTCTGTCTGTCTATCTCTATCTGTCTGTATCTCTCTGTCTGTGTCTCTCTCTCTGTATATTTGTCTGTCTGTCAATGTCTGTGTGTCTATCTGTGTGTCTGTCTCTGTCTATCTGTGTGTCTCTCTATTAGTGTCTGTCTCTCTCTGTCTATCTCTCGGTCTCTGTATCAGTCTCTCTGTCTGTCTCTCTCTATATCTGTCTGTCTCTCTATCTCTCTGTGTCTGTCTCTGTGTGTCTGACTGTGTTTTTCCTTGTCTGTCTATTTCTCTATCTCTCTGTCTGTCTCTCTCTGTCTCTGTCTATTTCCCTGTTTGTCTCTTTCCCTGTCTTTCCCTGTCTGGCTCCCTTTTTTCCCTGTCTGTCTCTGTCTGTCTGTCTGTCTCTTTCCCTGTCTGCCTCTGTCTGTCTCTTTCTCTGTCTGTCTGTCTCTGTCTGCCTTTTTTCCCTCTGTCTCTGTCTGTTTGTCTCTTTCCCTGTCTGCCTCTGTCTGTCTGTTTCTGTCTCTGTCTTCCTCTGTCTCTTTATCTGTCTGTCTGGCTATTTTTTCCTATCTTTCTCTGTTTGTCACTGTCTCATTTGTTGTCTGACTCTTTCTTTGTCTGTCTGTGCCTGTCTGTCTCTCTCTCTCTCTGTCTGTCTGTCTTGCAGTCTATCCCTCGCTATCTGTCTCCCCACCGACATCATATTACCTCACACATAAGATTCTTATACTAACAATTTCCTTTGTTGCCTATAGCAACCAATTACAGCTCCTATTAATGACCTGTGGCTCCCAGCTCCATTCACTTTAATGGAAGCAGTTTTTTTGGAGAGTAACTGTAAAGCGCGGGGTTAAATTTTCCCATCAAAACATAGTCTATGATGTTCCCTGAGTCACATGGGGTGTCTGTGCAAAATTTTGTGATTGTAAATGTGACGGTGCGGTTTCCTTTACCGGACATACATACATGCACACATACATACATACTCAGCTTTATATATTAGATTAGTGAAGGAGAATTACCTTCTTCATTTACCCTCTGTTGAGAATTAATGAGAGATCTTATTTGTAGTGCGGTAAGTATAGAGAGTGGACAGGCCCTGATGTCTGAAGAAGGCAATAGATTATAGGGTGGGAACTGAGTAACATGGCTGCAAATATTTGTAATACCTTGCCTTGGAATCTGATGCTTAAGTTGGCCACGGGGCAAAAGTCACTGAATGTATGGAGTAAATGAGATGGGCGGCTTTACAAACTTTAGGGGGTCTGCCTTTATTAATGTCTGTCCTAATATTTTCTCATTTCTAGGGTCTCTCTCTGGCAATGGCTACAAATACAATAGGCCCATTACTGATGGCTAAATATTTCTCACCACTTCTCTTGAAAGGAAGAGGAGCCTTTGGGGAGCAGCCATCTGACAAGTCCAAGCAGCACAATGCCATTCTAGTTAATATGAGCGCTAAAGTCGGCTCTATATCTGATAACGGTAAGAATTAGCGGCACTTCTGTAAAGTTTATTAAGATGATAATCAATCACCCAGGGAGGTCCATATTTCGAACCATAATGTTCCCAGTGCCATCTTGCTCCTCATTTGATGTCATGTAGACATGTCTGAAGATGTACTTGGTAAGATTCTTGAGCGAGGTCCCTGCCAAAACGAACAGTCTATTAATCTATCTAAGTTTACAGCAGACTCTCCAAGACCGCCACTCCTGGGCTCCTGGATGGTCCCTGCTTGCTTCCTGCAGCATGCTGTACATTGAAGGATTAAAGGGAGTAACAAATGGGGTTCCCATCAAGTAAGAACGGCCACTCAGTATAACATGATAGATAAAAAAGGAGAAGAAACTGAGTTTTAAGAAGCCTTGCATAATCAAAGACAGATGCGTCACTATTAGTAATATAACGTTTATTGAAAAACAAAAAATATGGGCACTGTCATGTAAAGAAACACATAAAATACAGACAATGTTTGGAGAAAGAATCGGGAAAATCCCATACTAGGACCTCAACAACATCATATTGTGTTAAAGAGTGTTAGCTCCAGCTTTACTGTATAGTGGTGTCCCAAACAGTCAAATAAAGAAGGGGGGCCCAAAAGAGCACACACAGTAAGGGAACCATATGACATTATTCAGTTCTAGAGCAGTGCTTACCCATATATGTTGCCAATATAGATGCCGTGTCAGTGGTCCAGGTGATGGTGGGGGAATCCCCGACGCGTTTCGCAGAACAGCTTCCTCGGGGGGCAGTGTGACCCTGTATGGTGAACCCCATGTATATATAGTGGTGGAAATAATGCCTAGTTGCCGCCGTTTGTAGCGCCGCATGCGCTGTGACATGTCCGGGTCCCGCGCGTCACTTCCGGAGCTCCCAACGGAAGTGACGCTCACAAAGGAACGTCACCGCACGCTGGACGGAGCCTCCTCAGTACGCGCGAGACTTCGGGCAGCACAGGGCATGCGAATCACGTGCGGCCATCTTGGATGTTGGCAAATCCATATATAGGTAAGGAGCACTGCCCATAATACATATAACACTGTATTCGTGAGAACAGCATATTCCACAGTCTATAAAAAGGTGTTCATTGGAGCACAGTCCACAAAAATGCCCCAATCTGGTGTGTGTCCGCCATGAACCAGAGGGGTATACCAAGAAATACATATATAATATATAACTGAGTTGTACACCCAGCGGGGCATAACATGTAGATACCCCATGAACATCATGTGCCACACAAAAATATGATTCATTTAACACTACTGGCATAAGGCAAACACCTGCTCAGTCAGGGCGGACATAAACCAGGAAAAGAATGCAATCCCATCTCCTGCAGGAAAAGTGGGTACATATATACATTTTTTCGGAGATTACTCCACAAAATACTATCCATCTCCCCCCCCCCTTTATTCTTTTTGAAGAAATAAATTAAACCAGAGTACTAGTATGTGACCCAAGTGTTCCCAAAGGGAGAACACCTGCGTCACATATCACCTGAATAAGGCATACAAAAAAGTAACCATACATACAAATATATATGCATATATACACACACACACATACATGTATGTGTTACAATAATACAGTAGTACATAAAGTTACCAAGTGTAAACCATAGATATTACGACCCGGTACAGACACAGGACCAAGAAAAATGCATCATCTTAGATGAAGGAGGCCACAAAGGGCTACCTCAAGACTATCATTAGACACCAAAGATATCTCATTAAGTGAGTCGTACACAGTCATGGTCCTGTGCTAGACCAGGGCGGAGGTACAAAAGGGAGAAAGAGGAGAGCCAGAAAATGGAAAGGAAAAAATATAATTAATTATATATGTGTCTATGTCTACGTGTCCCCCCAACAATTCATATTCATACTACTGACTCATAGACATTTATAAGTCTAAATTCTTTATAGGGAAGGAGACGCAGACATAAACCGATAACCACAAAATGCCCCCACATATTAACATCCAATTAAAATACATCATTTATTGATGAATCTATGTAGAAAGGGGGAATACATATACAGCGGAAGAAATTCACGGTCTATGTTGCAACATAAGGCATGATCCAGAGGAAGGGAAGATCCAAGCACAAGGATTCGCCAAAAAGGACATCCAAAGTTGTTCACTCGCAAGGGTCCAAGATACAGGTCACATCTCATAAAAAGAAACAAAAAAGGGGGGAATTAAAAACACATAAAAAAATTAAAAAAGCGGAACACACACAGTGAACCGCTCCCAGAGAGACGAAGGGCAAATTACAAAAATGAAGAGAAACTCATCTTCTCATTCAGGCCAATGGGTGTCATGGTCCCAAGTCTGACAATCCAGCTACATTCACGTTGAGAGAGCATCTTGGTGTAATCGCCACCTCTTGTCCCCAGATGAACCACATCAATACCTCTTACTCTAAATTTCCCAGGATTACAACCATGTTCTAACTTATGGTGTCGAGGTAGGGTCTTCAGCTGGGGATCATCGAGGTCAAGGTCAACAGCCGCCAAGATGCCTCTCACGTGTTCTCGCGTACGGAATCTTAATTCGCGAGTAGTAAGTCCTATATATACTTTGCCACACCCACATGTGGCATAGTATATAACATTGGCTGTGCGACAGGTAATATGGTGTTGGATCAAGAATTCAGTTTTGCCGTCCGCTGATGTGAAGGATGTTGCCCTCACCATATTGCGGCAGGCAATACATGTTCCACATGGAAAGAACCCTTTTAGCGGTTCCCCCCACCAAAAATGCGAGGTACTGGGGCTACATAATGGCTCCGAACCAACTTGTCCCGCAAGTTGGGTGCACGCCGAGATGTCATTAGAGGACCAGATGGGAGAAGGGCCCCAATGGATGGATCTATTTTCAAGACGCCCCAATGACGTCTTAATATTGTGCACATCTCCTGCCACCGATCATTAAAAGTAGAAATGAAACGAACAGGCGGATGAGATTCTTCTTTCTGTTTTGATTTAGGAATCAATAAGTCAGTACGCAAAGTGTTCTGAGCACGCCCGAATCCACGGCGAACACTCCTCCCACTATACCCCCTGGATACAAATCTCTCCCGAAGATCTTGGGCTTGTTCTCTAAAGAGAGTATCAGTAGAGCAGACTCTCCTAGCCCTCAGGTATTGACCTATCGGGATTGCAGAGACCGTGGAGGGAGTGTGCGCCGACGAGGCGTGCAACAGACTATTTACCGATGTTTCTTTACGACATATAGTCGTTTGGATAGAGCAGTTAGGATGTATCATGATCCGTATATCTAAAAAATCAATGCATTTTTCATTGCATTTAAAAGTAAGTTTGATATTCAAATCATTACAATTTAAATCATGAATAAATAAAGAAAAATCTGAAAAAGTGCCTTTCCAAAAAATCAAAATATCATCAATAAAACGGAGCCAGCACTGCGCATGGGACACGGCGGGCACGCCCTCGCCGAAAACCTCCCTCTCCCAGAATCCCAGGAAGAGGTTTGCGTACGAAGGCGCTCACGCCGCGCCCATCGCAGTGCCCCGCTCCTGTAAAAAGAAACGATCCTTAAACAAAAAATAGTTATGTGTCAAAATAAAAGAAAGTAATTTCAAAATTAATTCGACCATTGATACATCCAGACTGCTCATCTCCAGGAAGAATCTCACCGCCCGAAGTCCATGTTCGTGTCCTATCGAGGAGTATAGTGACTCAACGTCAACCGTGGCCAATATGACGTCAGGGTCCACAAAGATCCCATCGATCTGACGCAGGACGCCCATGGTGTCCCTGACATAGGAGGGCAAAGTCTGAACCAAGGGATGCAGGTAATGTTCAATAAACCTGCATACCGGCTCAGACAGCCCCCCAATGCCAGAGACAATGGGACGCCCCGGGGGGACCAGGGGGTCTTTGTGGACTTTGGGAAGTAAATAAAATGTAGGTATTTTGGGGTCCTTTACTAGTAGTCCATCCATAATTTTTTTGGGGATAATCCCTTTTTGGAAGGCCAGGTCAATAATTGCAAAGAGATCCACCATATAGCTGTTAGTCGGGTTGGAGGTAAGGGAGGAGTATGATGCTTTGTCCCTCAGTTGTCTGAAGGCTTCCCGTTCGTACATCTTAATGGGCCAGATTACCACATTTCCCCCCTTGTCTGCTGGTTTGATAATAACCCCCGGCAGACTTTTTAATTCCCTTAAAGCTTTCCTCTGTCCAGCCGTCAAGTTATCCCTCCTCCTGACACTGCCATCCAAAGTTTTCAAATCGTTGGCCACTAATTTGTGAAAAATCTCGACGGCTGGGCATAGGGAAAAGGGGGGAAAAGTGGTCGACCTCGGATAGATGGATTTAGGGAAATTGCCTCCAGACGCAGAGGGGGTGGAATTACCCACTATTTCATCCAAGTCCTCCAATGCCTCACTCTCTGGAATATCGACACTGGCTCTCTGTGGGTCCTTGTTGGCGTGCAATTTCTGTAGAACCAACTTGCGGGAGAAAAGGTTCAGATCTTTCAACGCTGTGAAATAATCAAACGTACTTTTAGGTACAAAAGAAAGACCAAGCTCCAAGACTTCAACCTGGGGCTTGGTAAGTATGATGTTAGATAAATTAATTACCTCTAAATTGTTATTTTTGTTTCTGCTCTTCTTGTCAAGAGACTCAGGGGGAGTAATCTTCCGCTTAGTAGCTGCCACCGCAGGTTGTCTAGTTTTATTAGGGTTCCATTTGCTGACAAAGGGCGTCATAAAACCTCTCTTTTCTGATGTATCCTCATCCATTGATGAGAGGGAAGATATAGAGGGGGATCTGGTCTGATTGAGAGATGGAGGAGGTCTTCTCTTTTTTTGAGGATGCTTCCATCTATAGACAAAGTTGTTACGATAATCTCCCATGTCTCGTTTATACTTTTTTGTCTTCACCTCAATTATATCTTTCTCCCATTTTGTGAAAGATCTCTCCAAATCCACATTAAGTTTACTAAGGGAGTCTTCAGATAATTTGGCAGACAGGTCTTTCTTAAGATCCTCAATCTCCCTCTCTAATTTAGAGAGTGTTTTATCATTCATTTTAATCAGCAGATTCATAAACCCTTTAGAGCATTTTGTGGCCAGATCTTCCCACTCCCTCTTAATCTCCTCATCATCTACATTAAAGGAAGGGAACACCTGGACTCATCCGCCTGTTCGTTTCATTTCTACTTTTAATGATCGGTGGCAGGAGATGTGCACAATATTAAGACGTCATTGGGGCGTCTTGAAAATAGATCCATCCATTGGGGCCCTTCTCCCATCTGGTCCTCTAATGACATCTCGGCGTGCACCCAACTTGCGGGACAAGTTGGTTCGGAGCCATTATGTAGCCCCAGTACCTCGCATTTTTGGTGAGGGGGAACCGCTAAAAGGGTTCTTTCCATGTGGAACATGTATTGCCTGCCGCAATATGGTGAGGGCAACATCCTTCACATCAGCGGACGGCAAAACTGAATTCTTGATCCAACACCATATTACCTGTCGCACAGCCAATGTTATATACTATGCCACATGTGGGTGTGGCAAAGTATATATAGAACTTACTACTCGCGAATTAAGATTCCGTACGCGAGAACACGTGAGAGGCATCTTGGCGGCTGTTGACCTTGACCTCGATGATCCCCAGCTGAAGACCCTACCTTGACACCATAAGTTAGAACATGGTTGTAATCCTGGGAAATTTAGAGTAAGAGGTATTGATGTGGTTCATCTGGGGACAAGAGGTGGCGATTACACCAAGATGCTCTCTCAACGTGAATGTAGCTGGATTGTCAGACTTGGGACCATGACACCCATTGGCCTGAATGAGAAGATGAGTTTCTCTTCATTTTTGTAATTTGCCCTTCGTCTCTCTGGGTGCGGTTCACTGTGTGTGTTCCGCTTTTTTAATTTTTTTATGTGTTTTTAATTCCCCCCTTTTTTGTTTCTTTTTATGAGATGTGACCTGTATCTTGGACCCTTGCGAGTGAACAACTTTGGATGTCCTTTTTGGCGAATCCTTGTGCTTGGATCTTCCCTTCCTCTGGATCATGCCTTATGTTGCAACATCGACCGTGAATTTCTTCCGCTGTATATGTATTCCCCCTTTCTACATAGATTCATCAATAAATGATGTATTTTAATTGGATGTTAATATGTGGGGGCATTTTGTGGTTATCGGTTTATGTCTGCGTCTCCTTCCCTATAAAGAATTTAGACTTATAAATGTCTATGAGTCAGTAGTATGAATATGAATTGTTGGGGGGACACGTAGACATAGACACATATATAATTAATTATATTTTTTCCTTTCCATTTTCTGGCTCTCCTCTTTCTCCCTTTTGTACCTCCGCCCTGGTCTAGCACAGGACCATGACTGTGTACGACTCACTTAATGAGTTATCTTTGTTGTCTAATGATAGTCTTGAGGTAGCCCTTTGTGGCCTCCTTCATCTAAGATGATGCATTTTTCTTGGTCCTGTGTCTGTACCGGGTCGTAATATCTATGGTTTACACTTGGTAACTTTATGTACTACTGTATTGTTGTAACACATACATGTATGTGTGTGTGTGTATATATGCATATATATTTGTATGTATGGTTACTTTTTTGTATGCCTTATTCAGGTGATATGTGACGCAGGTGTTCTCCCTTTGGGAACACTTGGGTCACATACTAGTACTCTGGTTTAATTTATTTCTTCGAAAAGAATAAAGGGGGGGGGGAGATGGATAGTATTTTGTGGAGTAATCTCCGAAAAAATGTATATATGTACCCACTTTTCCTGCAGGAGATGGGATTGCATTCTTTTCCTGGTTTATGTCCGCCCTGACTGAGCAGGTGTTTGCCTTGTGCCAGTAGTGTTAAATGAATCATATTTTTGTGTGGCACATGATGTTCATGGGGTATCTACATGTTATGCCCCGCTGGGTGTACAACTCAGTTATATATTATATATGTATTTCTTGGTATACCCCTCTGGTTCATGGCGGACACACACCAGATTGGGGCATTTTTGTGGACTGTGCTCCAATGAATACCTTTTTATAGACTGTGGAATATGCTGTTCTCACGAATACAGTGTTATATGTATTATGGGCAGTGCTCCTTACCTATATATGGATTTGCCAACATCCAAGATGGCCGCACGTGATTCGCATGCCCTGTGCTGCCCGAAGTCTCGCGCGTACTGAGGAGGCTCCGTCCAGCGTGCGGTGACGTTCCTTTGTGAGCGTCACTTCCGTTGGGAGCTCCGGAAGTGACGCGCGGGACCCGGACATGTCACAGCGCATGCGGCGCTACAAACGGCGGCAACTAGGCATTATTTCCACCACTATATATACATGGGGTTCACCATACAGGGTCACACTGCCCCCCGAGGAAGCTGTTCTGCGAAACGCGTCGGGGATTCCCCCACCATCACCTGGACCACTGACACGGCATCTATATTGGCAACATATATGGGTAAGCACTGCTCTAGAACTGAATAATGTCATATGGTTCCCTTACTGTGTGTGCTCTTTTGGGCCCCCCTTCTTTATTTGACTGTTTGGGACACCACTATACAGTAAAGCTGGAGCTAACACTCTTTAACACAATATGATGTTGTTGAGGTCCTAGTATGGGATTTTCCCGATTCTTTCTCCAAACATTGTCTGTATTTTATGTGTTTCTTTACATGACAGTGCCCATATTTTTTGTTTTTCAATAAACGTTATATTACTAATAGTGACGCATCTGTCTTTGATTATGCAAGGCTTCTTAAAACTCAGTTTCTTCTCCTTTTTTATCTAGCATGCTGTACATTGTTCACGTGAACCCTGCAGTCAATCATTTGCCTCAGCAGTTTTGTGGCATACATGCTAGTCTCAACGCTGAGGCCAGTGATTGGCTGCAGCATGTATGAGCACACTGTACAGCAGGGAATAAGGAGAAACCTGCAGAAAACCTGCTACACAGATTTGGTGACTATAAGCTACGGCAACCACCACTGGGCTCTTATATACAATGTTCTAACATGCTGTATACAAGAGCCCACGCCACTGTGTAGAGCGTAAAAATGACTTTATAATACTTATCTAAACAGTCAGTTCGGTACAGATCGGTCAAATGGGTGTCTCTGTTCTCCGGGTGTGGCACCTCCTCTTTCGGGCATCTTTGTCCTCCTTCTTCTGAAGTCTAGGTGCATGACGCATCCTACGTCATGCACACAGACGGCATTGAGGTCCCGCTCTTTCGCGCTACAATACTTTGATCTGCCCTGCTCAGGGCAGATCAAAGTGCGCCTGGGCAGGACCTCAATGCCCGCCTGTGTGCATGACATAGGACGCGTCATGTACCTAGGCTTCAGAAGAAGGACAAAGATGGCCGAAAGAGGAGGCGCTGCACCGGAGAACGGAGACACCGATCTGACCCATCTGCACCGAACCGACCGTTTAGGTAAGTATTATAAAGTGATTTTTACATTCTACACAGTAGCCTTGACTCTTATATACAGCATGTTAGAATACTGTACAGTATATAAGAGCCCACTGGTGGTGGCCGCAGCTTATAGTCACCAAATCTGGTGACAGGTTCCCTTTAAAGCAGTTTTCTGGTCACATAAAATTGATGACCTATAAATTGAATAGGTCATTAATACCAGACTGGTGGGGGTCTGACATTTGATACCTCCACAGATCAAATGTTAACACCTGCAGCAAAAGATACTATCAGCTAATCGATTGAGATGCCAGCTGTCGGACCCTCACCAATTTTGTAGTGATGATGACCCTTTCAAGTTTGTGGAAGATTCAACAGCTTAGAAATGGGAATGATGCAGGTGATATTAACAAGATCCACCAACACCAAAGTCCTTCAAATGGTGTGTCCAAAACAACGCCAATGAGGACAGGAGGGCAAACTGAGTACAAAGTTTCATGTTAAACTCTTTTTGCACTTTTGAAGTCAATGGTGATGTCTGGGATACCTGAAATATTAAGTAATCAGATGGAAGACCATTCAGAGCAGAGATAATCACCCTGTCTTGAGGACAAAAAAAATCATAGAAATGTGTGCGTAGAATTGTTATGTTTTAAGCCAGAGTTTAATAAATCATATTCATTATATTATTTATTTTTTAGGTTTAGGAGGGTGGTACAGCTACAGGATGTCTAAGTCAGCCCTAAATATGGCTACCAAATGTCTTTCTATTGAACTGGGAAGAGGAAAGAACAAAGTGGTCTGTGTTTCTCTGCATCCAGGAACAGTGGAAACAGATTTATCAAGTCGTTACCACAAAAACGTCCCCAAAGAGAGGCTATTTTCTCCCGAGCGCTCCGTGTCCTACCTAATGACCATCATTGACAGCCTGAACATGGACCGGACTGGAAAGTTTTATGCATGGAATGGGTCTGAACTGCCTTGGTGAACTGTTTTATACATTCCTTACTGAATGTAAAATATCTTGTGACTCATCTATGAACAGTAGTGTTCTTAGTCATTAAAAAAATGTATAAATCTTTCCCGTTTAAGGTCAATTAGGATTACCAAAATTATTTATTTTTGCCAAATGCCAGAATAATGAAAGAGAGAATGTTTTAAGGCATTTTTATTACTTTCTGCAAATTCAAAAGTTTACATACATATAATTAGTATTTGGTACCATTGCTCTTTGTAACGCCTGCCCGGAACCATAGACTCAGACTAGCTATCACGGAGAGGCTAAAGGAAAGCCGCCCACAAAGCAGGACCCCGAGAACCATGAAACCCTTTAACCCATATACAGGGATTTAGAATTACTGCAGGGCCCCGTAGATCGGTATCTATGGAAGGCTGCAGTTCAGAGGAGAGCATTAGGCAGGGTCAAACCAGGAGATGTAGAACAGGGACAAAATCGGCAGACAAGGACTTAGTCAGGAAACCAGGCAGAGGTCAAATCCAAATCTGGCAGTGAGGTACAAAAACGGCAGGCAGAAGGGTAGTCGGAGAACAGGCAGAGGTCAAAACACAGGGATTACTATTCAGAACAGAGCGGAAACTAGAAAACAGGAATACAAAACTATCTATGGCAGTGACCAGCAGACAGAAGGGGGTATTAGAGGGTGTGGTGTCTTCCCATTGGCTGTAGCTGAATGATGGTAAATTCAGCTGGAAGACAAATGCCACCTACAGTCACCCAATGGTACTGCAGGTCCCAGGAAAACCCAGCTTAGTGGATGAGCGTGCGCCCACCAGAGCCACTGCCATCAACTCCTCTCTTATCACCAGCAGAGTCCATGGCGGGAACACGGCGTCACCTGGTGATAGAAGCAGAAGTTGCAGGAGCGGACTCTGGTGAAGGTGTGACACCCTTAAACTGTATGACCAGAGTCAAACATTTTGGATATCCTTTCAAAAGCTTCTCACAATAGTTGGTAGGAATTTGGGCTCATTCCTCCTGACAGAACTGGTGTAACTGAGTCTTGTTTGTAGGTCGCCTTGCTCGCATCTGCCTTTTCAGCTTTGTCCATAAATTTTTAATAGGATTGAGATCAGGGTTTTGTGATGGTCATTGCAGAACATTGACTTTGTTATCCGTAAGCCACTTTGTAACCAGTTTGGCAGTATACTTCGAGCCATTGTCCATTTGAAAGACCCATTTCCGCCCAAGCTTTAAGTTCCTGGCTGATGTCTTGAGGTGTTGCTTCAGTATTGCCTTATAATCTTCTTTCCTCATGATGCCATCTATTTTGTGAAGTGCACCAGTCCCTCCTGCAACAAAACAACCCCACAACATGATGCTGCCACCCTCATGTTTCACAATTGGGATGGTGTTCTTAGGCTACAAAGCTTCTCCCTTTTTCCTTCAAACGTAACGATGGTCATTATGGCCAAACAATTCGATTTTAGTTTCGTCAGACCACAGGACATGTCTCCAAAAATTAAGGTCTGTGTTAATGTGTGCATTTGCAAATATTAATCTGGCTTTTTTTATGTTTCTTTTGGAGTAATGCCTTCTTCCTGGCAGAGTGACCTTTCAGCCCATATTGATACAGTACTTGTTTCACTGTGGATAATGATACAATCTTAGCAGCTTCCGCCAGCATCTTCACAAGGTTTTTTGCTTTTGTTCTTGGGTTGATATGCACATGTCTGACCAAAGCACGTTCATCTCTAGTACACAGAACTCGTCTATTTCGTGATATGGTATGATGGTTGGACATTCCCTTGTATGTAATTGTGTATAATTGTTTGTACAGATGAATAAGGCACCTTCAGGTATCTGGTAATTGCACCCAAGGATGAACGAGACTTGTGAAAGTCCACAATTCTCTTCCTGAAATCTTGGCTGATTTCTTTTGACTTTCCCATTATGCTACACAAAGAAGCAGTGTGTTTCAGGTGAGCATTAAAATACATGCACAGGTGTGTCTCTAATTAACTCAGATGTTGACAATAAACCTATCATAAGCTTCCAAAAACATGACATCATCATATGGGCTGTCCCATATTGTTTAAATTCATAATATTCTTAGTGTATGTAAACTTTTGACTTTGCAGAAAGTAATAAAAATGCCTTAAAACATTCTTTCTCTCATTCTACTGGTATTTGGCAAATATAAATAATGTTGATAATCCTAATTGACCTAAAACAAAAAAGGTTTATTTTGATTTCATGTCAGATAGTGAGAAAAACATGCATATGTGTCTTGTTAAATAGTGAATGTAACCTTCTGTTTTCAACTCTATCTAATGTAAATGGGGGCAATAACATACAGCTTTCAAGTCAGTGAATGTTCAACTGTGCTGAGACCGCCAATAAGGCTAAGTTCACACACTGCGTTTTTTTGACGCTGCGTTTTTGTGCGTTTTTTGCAGCAAAAAAGCACAAAACCGCACCCGCGGCAAAAAACGCATGCATTTTTACCGCGTTTTGGTGCATTTTTTGCTACGTTTTGCAGCGGTTTTGCTCACTGCGTTTCTATGCATTTTTTATCAGCGAACAATGCCATTAAAGATTGTTGAAAAAAAAAAGAAGAAAAAAGGTCTGATGTCATTTTCTTCTTCAATATGTTCTTCATTCTCCACTAGTGCAGGAGAGCAGACAGCTGCAGAACTACAAGGTTCAGCTTGCTCCATCCAGGACTGTATGCTGGGCTGGAGGGAAAGGCAGGGGGAGCAGAACTGCAAGGCTCAGCATACTCCATCCAATAGTGTATGCAGGAAAGCAGACAGCAGCTGCAGAACTACAAGGCTCAGCATGCTCCATCCACTAGTATATGCAGGAGAGCAGACAGCAGCTGCAGAACTACAAGGCTCAGCATCCTCCATCCAGGACTGTATGCAGGAGTCTTTTGCCCCCCAAAAAAATGACGTGGGCTTCGCCATATTTTTGTATGCTAGCCAGTGTCACGCTCCCCGTGTCCCAGCACCACTCCTTACCCACTGATCCAGTCCACGTGTCCACCGGTCTTGGCTGCCATTCCCGCTCATGCTCCCCAGAGTCCTGTTCCTGGTCTCAGGAGTCTGATTCTGACTAATGTTCTGTATAGGACCGGGCCGCGCCCACTCATCTGGTCTTATAGCCCCAGCACTGCTGCAACAGGAAATGACCTGAGGCTGTGCTGAGTATATAAGACTGGCCTCTCCATGTGGGCGGCGCCTGATCATCGCTTGTGTTTCTATACCTTGTCTTGTGAGCTAAGTGCTCAGGTCTTTGTTCCTGTTTCCTATTACTGCCTTAAAGTACGCTGTGACCTTAGTGACCTGGTCCTGTCTTTGCTTCCTGATACCTGCACCCATTCCTGCCACGTTAGTGCTCCAGCTACCGTGTACCCTGCCCTCCAGGTAGGGTGCTCGGTCCAGTGGATCCACCTCCTGGGCCTACCAGTCCTCCCTGGCCCTCACAGTATGATCAGGCCATGGATCCCGCTGGAGCACAGGCCATGGATCCCGCTGAGACACAGAAATCAGAGCTCGCTGAGCTGCGCCAGGAGCTGGCACAACAGCGTGAAACCCTGAACCGGATGCTGAAATTCTTGGCGTCCGTGGACCACCGGTTGTATACGCTGCAGATCGCCGCCTCGTCCACGCAGCAACCAGTCTCCAGGTCTGAACCAGGTTCCTCCACAGTCTCGCAACTTTGCCTTGCTGCTCCGCATCGCTACGCAGGGGATCCCAAGTCCTGTCGAGGCTTCCTGAACCAGTGCTCCTTGCACTTCCAGTTGCTCCCGCACTTGTTCACCTCAGACCAGGCTAAAGTGGCGTTCCTTATGTCACACCTGGAAGGTGAAGCCCTGGCCTGGATTAACCCCCTGTGGGAGAACGAGGACCCGATGATCACCGACATCCAGGAGTTCCTGCAAGCTTTCCGAAGTACCTTCGATGAGCCCGGACGAACTACCGCAGTGACCTCTTCGCTTCTCCGGCTACGCCAAGGGTCCCTGACCGTCGGCCAATACGCCATCCAGTTCCGCACGCTCTCCTCTGAGCTGGGCTGGAACAATGAGGCTTTGACGGCGGCCTTTTGGGAAGGTCTCTCTGGCCGCATCAAAGACGAACTAGCCGGCCGTGATGTTCCACGAACCTTGGACGCTTTGATTTCCCTGGCCACCCGGATTGACCTCCTTTTTCAGGAGCGTACCAAAGAGATAGTCCGGGAGAAGCGACCACCTTGCCACGTCTTGCCCCCACAGAAACCTACCGCTCCCTCGTCCCTGCCTTTCCGCGACTTATCGCCAGAACCCATGCAAGTGGACCGTCTGACCCAAGCCAAGCAACGCCGTGCAGAACGGCTCGCCCAGGGCCTGTGCTTCTATTGCGGAGACGGTTCACATATGCTCCGTTCTTGCCCGGTGAAACCAGGTAGACCCCAGGTCCAAGGGATGGTGGGAACCACCACCCTTGCCACCGAAATTCCTTTGGTTCCAGTTAAACAGACTGTCCGGGTGACGACAGAGGGGACCCGGTTTTCAGCTGAGGCCCACATCGATTCTGGGGCGGCAGGCAACTTTATCCACCAGGCCACGGTAGACAAATACCAGGTCCCTGTCACCCCGCTGAAGAAGCCTCTCTGGTTCGCCTCCATAGACGGCAAACCGCTCTACGAACCTGTCCGGTATACCACCGAGCCCGTGAACCTCCAGGTTGGCACTTCGCATACAGAGACCATCGCCTTCTATGTGATCCCGAGGATGGCTCCTGAGCTCCTGTTGGGCCTGCCCTGGCTGAAACTCCATGACCCTGTTATTAGTTGGCGCTCTGGCGCGATTACCCGCTGGAGTCCCTTGTGCCACGAAACCTGCTTTCAGCCTGTTCCTCAGCCCCTGGCACTTGACTCAGTCAAGCTGCAGGATCCTGAAGAAGAGACGACGCTATCCAGTGTCGTTCCATCATCCCCAGTCTCTGAGACCTTGATTCCACCATCTTCTGGAGATGAGACTTTGACTCCACCGGCTGCCCAGGATGAGACATTGTCTGATACCCGGTCCGAGACGCCCGATCCGGTCGGCCAAGATTCCAGTCCTGCTTCTAACTGTCCTTCCCTTTCCGTTGCCTCCCTTGCCGCTGACATGGGTTCCCCGATACGGGACATAGTGGCCATGAAAACGGTCCGGGGTAAGCAGTCCTTCCTGGTCGATTGGGTGGATTGCGGTCCTGAGGCCCGGTCCTGGTTGTCCCGGAAGTACGTTGCTGCCCCTCTTCGGTGTGCCTTGCTGTCTCGGCGGAGGAGAGGGGGGCTTCAAGGGGGGGGTACTGTCACGCTCCCCGTGTCCCAGCACCACTCCTTACCCACTGATCCAGTCCACGTGTCCACCGGTCATGGCTGCCATTCCCGCTCATGCTCCCCAGAGTCCTGTTCCTGGTCTCAGGAGTCTGATTCTGACTAATGTTCTGTATAGGACCGGGCCGCGCCCACTCACCTAGTCTTATAGCCCCAGCACTGCTGCAACAGGAAATGACCTGAGGCTGTGCTGAGTATATAAGACTGGCCTCTCCATGTGGGCGGCGCCTGATCATCGCTTGTGTTTCTATGCCTTGTCTTGTGAGCTAAGTACTCAGGTCTTTGTTCCTGTTTCCTATTACTACCTTAAAGTACGCTGTGACCTTAGTGACCTGGTCCTGTCTTTGCTTCCTGATACCTGCACCCGTTCCTGCCACGTTAGAGCTCCAGCTACCGTGTACCCTGCCCTCCAGGTAGGGTGCTTGGTCCAGTGGATCCACCTCCTGGGCCTACCAGTCCTCCCTGGCCCTCACAGCCAGGTACAGCAGGCAGCTACGGGCTGCCCCCAACCACCAGCTGCCTATTTGTACCCGGCTGCGAACCAAAAATATAGGGCAGCCCTTTTTTTTTTTTTAATTATTTCATGAATTTTATGAAATAATTAAAAAAAAACAAAAATGACGTGGGCTTTGCCCATATTTGAGTTCAGCTAGGTACAACTAGGCAGCTGGGGATTGGAATCCGCAGTGCAGGGTGCCCAAGCTTTCTGGGCACCCCCGCTGCGAATTGCAGTCCACAGCCACCCCAGAAAATGGCGCTTTCATAGAAGCGCCATCTTCTGGCGCTGTATTCAACTCTTCCAGCTGCCCTGGTGACGGGTGGCTCGCTGGGTAATGATGGGGTTAGGGCTAGCTGTATATTATCAGCTGGCCCTAAGCCCGAAATTCAAGTGTCACGCCAATAATAGACATGGCCACCATGAATTTCTAGTAAAGATAAAAAAAAACACCACACAGAAAAATATTTTATCTAATATATAAAGCTGAATGTGTGTATGTCCGGGATTGGCATCCGCACCGTCACAGCTACAGCCACAAAATTTTGCACACTCACACTTCTGGACCCCGAGAGCATCATAGGTTATGTTGTGAGGCGAAATTTTAACCCCGCGCGTTCCAATTTACCAATCAATTTTGCCCCCTATCAACATAATGGGGAAAAAGTGAAAAGTGTATCCACACCATCGCATTTACAATCACAAAATTTTGCACAGACACCTCATGTGACCCAGGGAGCATCGTAGACTATGTTTTGACAGGAAAATTTAACCCTGCGCTTTACAGTTACTCTACAAAAAACATGACTCCATTAAAGTAAATGGAGCCTGGAACTACAGGTTATTAGTAGGAGCTGTTTGGTTGCTATAGGAACAAAAGACATTCATAGTATAAGAAACTTATATGTTAGGTAATAAGATATCGATGGGGAGACGGATAGAGAGAGACAGAGAGACAGACAGGGAAAGAGACAGACAGGGAAAGAGACAGACAGAGACAAACGGTGAAAGAGACAGACAGAGACAGATGGTGAAAGAGAAAGACAGAGACAGACGGTGAAAGAGACAGACAGAGACAGACCTGGAAAGAGACAGAACTGGAAAGGGACAGACCTGGAAAGAGACAGAACTGGAAAGGGACAGACCTGGAAAGAGACAGATGGGGAAAGAGACAGACAGACATGCAGACAGGGACAGAGACATGCAGACAGGGACAGAGACAGGCAGACAGGGAAGGAGGAGACAGCCAGAGAGACAGACAAAGATAGATGGGGAAAGACACAGACCTTGATAGAGACAGACAGGGAAAGAGACAGAGAAATAGAGACAGACAGGAAAAGACACAGACAAAGAGACGGGGAGACAGACGGGGAAAGAGACAGACCTGGGAAAGAGACAGACCTAGAAAGACAGATGGGGAAAGAAACAGAGAGATAGAGACAGACAAAAAAAGAGACAGAGACAGGCAGACAGGGAAAGGGATAGACTGGGAAAGAGACAGACTGGGAAAGAGACAGACTGGGAAAGAGACAGACTGGGAAAGAGACAGACGGGGAAAGAGACAGACGGGGAAAGAGACAGACGGAGCACATTTCTTGGCCAATTTAGTTGAATCTGTGTGGAATATCTGTGGTGTTGAAATATATGTTGTGAAATGCTTCTATTAGCTTACTTTTTGCCTTTTAATAATTACATTTCTATCTATATGTTTTGTCTTTGTTTTTGCGTGCAGAATACATTTTTGTTAATACATTCTATTTTGTTAACAACAGCTATTAACCCAGGTGAAGCCGGGTAGTACAGCTAGTTAGAAATAAAACACAACACAATTAGTGACTCCATCTTTATTGAAATAAAGAACCCCTCCTCCGCAGTAATCCTGGGTCAAGGGTCCCGCGCCGTCCAATCCGGATCCAATATCATCTGATCGGTTTGCTGGAAGGCAAAGCGATCAGATGATGTGTTAGGTTCAAGGGCCTGAATCACATCACACATCAGCTGATTGTATAAAAGCCATTTATACAATCAGCTGATGCATCGGTGCAAAAAAAAACAAACCTACACATGTCCGTGCTGACTCCTGTCCGATCGCTGCAGGAGCTGCCGGTAATCAACTGATGAAGTCTCCTGACGGCATCAGCTGATAGCCGGCCGGGCGGTAAAAAGCCGGCGTCACCGCGAGACATAAGATCAGCTGATGCGTCAGGTGACCGCATCAGGTGATCTACCGCTAGGTCCTGGAGGCATCGGATGTGCCCGGAGAGTCTGCACACAGCCGGAGCGGGGGTGGCGGTAGAGGGAGAGGAGCTGGGAGCGGACATGGCACTGGGAGTCCGCTGACAGGTGAGTATGACTTTTTTTTTCTACTGTTCACTTTTGATTTTACAGCTGCTTCCATTTCCCGCCCGTACATGGCGCCGCACGGGAGCAGACATGGCGCCGGACGGGAGATTAAAGCAGCGGTGGCGGTACCGGGAGGATTCACGCTTCTGCGTTTACTGACAGAAGGAATCCTCTTCCTGTACATGTCACTTTACTACCCACCCCTTGCGTTTATATCTGCGTTTTTAGTCAAAGCAACGCACTAAAACGCAGCTATATTTTCAATTTGCGTTTTTCGTTGCATTTTTGAACATCTCATTGAACTCAATGGATGGAAAACGCAGTGAAAAACACAAAAATAATTGACATGCTGCGTTTTTGTGGGCACCACAAAAACGCAACTAAAAAAAATGCTGTGTGTAGACAGCAAAAATGAAAACTCAGACTTTGCTGGGGAAGCAAAGTCATGCAGTTTTCTGAGCAAAAACGCACCCGAAAAACGCGCAAAAACGCAGCGAAAAACGCACTGTGTGAACTTAAGCCTGCTTTACATGGGACGACCGATTGTGCGATTTCACAATCGATTGTACCCGCCCCCATCGTTTTTGCGTCACGGGCAAATCGCTGCCCGTGGCGCACAAACTCGTTTAACCCCCGTCACACGTACTTACCTTCTGGACGACCTCGCTGTGGGCGACGAACGTCAATTTCCTGAAGTGGGAGGGACGATTGGCATCACAGCGACGTCACACAGCTGCCGGCCAATAGAAGCGGAGGGGCGGAGATGAGCGGGACGTAAACATCCCGCCCACCTCCTTCCTTCTGCATAGCCGGCGGGTGCCGCGGGACGGAGGTAAGCTGCTGTTCATCGTTCCCAGGGTGTCACATGGAGCGGCGTGTGCTACCCCGGGAACGATGAGCAACCGGCGCCATTTTAATTAAACGAGATTATGAAACCGAGCGACGAGTAGACGACTCACGATTTGTGAGCGATACTGCGTCGCTCGGAGGTGTCACACAGCCCGACGTCACAAGCAATGCCGGATGTGCGTCACAATATACCGTGACCCCGACGATCTATAGCACGAAAGATCGTCTCGTGTAAAGCACCCTTTACCCTAAGGCAGACCTGGGCAAGGGGCGGCCCGCGGGCCACACCCGGCCCGCCTACTCTCTGTGACCGGCCCGCCTGGCTCAGGGCGTCCTTGCTGGCCGGTCACTGATGAGGGCAGTCTGACCTGTTGTCCGGAGCTCCAGGCTTCGGGAGGCGCGTGGTCAGATTGCCCTCATCAGTGCCCGGGCAAATGCCGGGGCCCTGGAGAGCTGGGGGGGCCCACTCGGCCTCATCAGTTCTGGTGCCCCTTGGCCGGGGCCCACTCGCCTTAGTTCTGCTGCCCCCGGGCCGAGTTCCGGGGACCGCAGTCCTCGGCAGGAATCTGCGGCGCCGTCCCTTTAAGGAGCAAAGACTTCCTGGTTGAACTTAATCTGTGGGCGGAGCTACCGGCCGGCGTCCTGCTCATCCCACAGATGAGAGTTGCAGTGCCAGCCAGCGACCCCCAGCACAGTGCTTCTTTCAGGCTCTGTGTGGGCCCCCTCTCCACCGTGACCTGAGCGGTATGTGCCCTCCCCACCCCCCGATTTATGGGCCCTGGTGAGCTGTATGGGCTCTTCTCCCCCCTAGGTGTATTCCCTGCAAACCCCCCCCCCCCGGTGCCGTATGTGCTGGGCCCCAGAGTCGCGTGTGTGTCTGTCTGTATGTATATATGTAGCAGAGCTATGTGTGTATGTATGTAGCAGAGCTATGTGTGTATGTAGCAGAGCAATGTGTATGTATGTATATATGTAGCAGAGCTATGTGTGTCTGTATGTAGCAGAGCTATGTGTGTCTGTATGTAGCAGTGCTATGTGTGTATGTAGCAGTGCTATGTGTGTATGTATGTAGCAGAGCTATGTGTGTATGTATGTAGCAGAGCTATGTGTGTCTGTATGTAGCAGAGCTATGTGTGTCTGTATGTAGCAGAGCTATGTGTGTCTGTATGTAGCAGAGCTTTGTGTGTCTGTATGTAGCAGAGCTATGTATGTAGCAGAGCTATGTGTGTCTGTATGTAGTAGTGCTATGTGTGTATGTATGTAGCAGAGCTATGTGTGTATGTATGTAGCAGAGCTATGTGTGTCTGTATGTAGCAGAGCTATGTGTGTCTGTATGTAGCAGAGCTATGTGTGTCTGTATGTAGCAGAGCTATGTGTATCTATGTAGCAGAGCTATGTATGTAGCAGAGATAAGTGTGTATGTATGTAGCAGAGCTATGTATGTAGCAGAGCTATGTGTGTATGTATGTAGCAGAGCTATGTATGTAGCAGAGCTATGTGTGTATGTATGTAGCAGAGCTATGTGTGTATGTATGTAGCAGAGCTATGTGTGTATGTATGTAGCAGAGCTATGTATGTATGTAGCAGAGCTATGTGTGTCTGTAGCAGAGCTATGTGTGTCTGTAGCAGAGCTATGTGTGTCTGTATGTCTGTAGCAGAGCTATGTGTGTATGTATGTAGCAGAGCTATGTGTGTATGTATGTAGCAGAGCTATGTGTGTCTGTAGCAGAGCTATGTGTGTCTGTAGCAGAGCTATGTGTGTCTGTATGTAGCAGAGCTATGTATGTATGTAGCAGAGCTATGTGTGTCTGTATGTAGTAGAGCTATGTATGTATGTAGCAGAGCTATGTGTGTCTGTAGCAGAGCTATGTGTGTCTGTATGTATGCAGCAGAGCTGTGTGTCTGTAGGCATGTATAATGTGTATCTATGTATGTCAGTGTATATGACTGTATAGATGTGTCCGTTCTATATGTATTTTTGTGAGTTTGTCTTTAAATATGTATGTGTACGTATGTGTGTCTGCGTGTTGATGGGGTCCACTGGGACTCTTCCGCCCGGGGCGCACAAAAACCTGGAGCCGGCCCTGACCCTCATCAGACGCTGCGTGTCGGGCAGGAAACAGAGGACAGATCCTGAAGCTCCGCACAGTGTAGGCAGCGGAACGCAGGAATCTCTCCTCTGTTCCTTGCCCGACACTTTTCTCTGTGACACACGCGCGCCCTGATATCGTCAGTGCGGCGCGTGTCATTTGAAAAGTTCCCGCCCGGCAGGAGAAGCTGCAGAGGCGGGGGCCATATGGAGAGAGGCAGCGGCGGGGGCTCCTAGGAATACAGCGTCGGCGCAGCCTGGCCATGTGAAGGAGAAGCAGCTCAGCGGGGGGCTCGTACGGAGGTGTCTGAGGACGGGAACGATAAGAAGAGAGGTGAGTGGTTACTAGTAACCTGCGGGGACAATGGGGGCGGGCAGGCGGGGGGCTGGGGGAGAGGGGTAACTTTTGACAAATATTTGGGGTGTAGTGGTTTAGTATATGGGAATGTAGTTTTACAGGTGTGGTATATGGGGGGTGGAGTGGTGTAGTTTTATAGGTGTGTAGTGGTGTAGTATAATACAGGTGTATATAGGAGTGTAGTATAATACTACACCCCTATATACACCTGTATTATACTACACCACTACACCCCTATATACACCTGTATTATACTACACCCCTATATACACCTGTATTATACTACACCACTACACCCCTATATACACCTGTATTATACTACACCCCTATATACACCTGTATTATACTACACCCCTATATACACCTGTATTATACTACACCACTACACCCCTATATACACCTGTATTATACAGGTGTATATAGGGGTGTAGTATAATACAGGTGTATATAGGGGTGTAGTGGTGTAGTATATTACAGGTGTATATAAGTGTGTAGTGGTGTAGTATATTACAGGTGTAGTGGTGTAGTATAATACAGGTGTAGTATATAGGAGTGTAGTGATGTAGTATAATACAAGTGTAGTATATAGGGGTGTAGTGATGTAGTATAATACAAGTGTAGTATATAGTGGTGTAGTGATGTAGTATAATACAAGTGTACTATATAGGGGTGTAGTGATGTAGTATAATACAAGTGTAGTATATAGGGGTGTAGTGATGTAGGTTATCACAGGTGTAGTATATAGTGATGTGCTGCAGTTTATTACAGGTGTAGTATATAGTGATGTAGCATATTACAGGTGTATATAGGGGTGTAGTGATGTAATATATAGTGGTATAGTATATAGAGGTGTAGTTTATTACAGGTGTAGTGTATACTGATGTATATTACAGGTGTAGTATGTGGCGGGTGTAGTGATGTAGTATATGGGGATTGTGTGTGTATGTATACATTGTGTGTATGTGTATATATATTATACACGCACAGTATATATGCGTGTTTGTGTGTATATATATATATATATATATATATACATATATATATGTAGAACCGAGTTAATTATATTAGTCCGGCCCTCTAAAACCATCCCAATTTCTCATGCGGCCCCATGGGAAAATTAATTGTCCACCCCTGCCCTAAGGGGTACTTTGCACACTACGACATCGCAAGCCGATGCTTGCGATGCCGAGCGCGATAGTCCCCGCCCCTGTCGCACATACGATATTGTGTTATAGCTGCCGTAGCGAACATTATCGCTACGGCAGCTTCACATGCACTTACCTGCTGTCAGGACCAGGGGGACGGGCAGACCCAGGAGGTGGATCCACTGGGCCGAACTCCTAGATGGTGGTAAGGGGTCCGGTAGCTGAAGCACTATAGGCAGCAGAACAGTCCGTGCATATGAGTATAACGGAGAAGTCCCTGGGACCACGGAGTCACTGATGGTAGTCCGGGTGACGTAGCTCAGGTCCGGAAGCCGAGATGATGTCAGGCGGGGTCCGGAACCTTTGGAGCGAGATGACGGGTCACCGCAGGGATCCGAGATGGTACGGACTGTCAGGATGGCAGATGGACAGCGTGCGGGGTTCGGGATTCGGCAGGACCGGATGGCGAGGCAGGCACGGCTCTACAAGAGAGATAGGTGAGTATATCATACAAACACCAGGAGACCTGACTCCTAGCTTAGGAAACATGAAGATCAGGCCCCGCCCCCTTGGACATTAAACCCCTTTATACCCTGTACCTGTTTGCATCATTTCCTGTTAATGGACGCTGGCCCTTTAAGAAAGGGTCAATGACCACGCGCGCGCCCTAATGCGCATGCGCGTGGCCCGAGTGCCAGAAGCCAGAGCAGGAAGCTGCGAGGAGGAAGCAGCAGGGACGGACTGGGGCTGAGAAGCCGACTGGCGCCGGGAGCGGGGGCCAGGACGCCGGGGACGCGCTGGCAATGGATGCAGGAGAGCGGGGAGCGGCGGTGACCGGACCAAGGAACCGGGAAGCGAGGCAGGGGAGCCGGGGAGCGTGACAGGTGAGCCGGTGGGCAGCGCAGGGGACCCGGGGAGCGTGACAGTACCCCCCCCCCACGCCCCCCTCCCCGCAACCGGGACAGGAAGGCACGGATCAGCGGAGTGCCCACATTCTCCCGGGGCTCCCAGGACCTATCCTCAGGACCATACCCAGCCCAGTCCACCAGGAAGAACTGTCGGCCTCGTACGGTCTTCATGGCCACGATATCCCTTACCGCATAGATGTCGTCATCGGCAATAGGAGGAGGAGCCGAACTGGCAGCAGCGGAGAAGGGACCAAGGACAACCGGCTTGAGCAGGGAGACGTGGAAGGAATTGGGTATCCTCATCGTGGCCGGGAGCTGTAGCTTGTAGGAGACCTCATTGATCTTGTTGAGGACCTTAAACGGCCCGATGTAGCGAGGACCCAGCTTGTAGGATGGTATCTTCAATCGGACGTACTTGGAAGCAAGCCAGACTAGGTCTCCAGGAGAGAAACACGGAGGGTCCAGACGTCTCTTGTCTGCGTGTCTCTTCATTCGCAGGGAAGCACGCCCAAGGGACGCCTTGACAGAGTCCCAAATGGTAGCGAAGTCACGGGCTACAGTATCAGCAGCAGGGACATCCGAAGAAGGGGATATAGGCAATGGGACGGAGGGCTGAAGTCCGTAAACAACATGGAAGGGAGAGCTGGAGGACGACTCACTGATGTGGTGGTTATGGGAGAATTCAGCCCAAGGAAGAAGCGTGGACCAGTCGTCGTGATGGGCGTTGACATAGTGACGTAAGAAGGAGGTCAAGATTTGATTGACCCTCTCCACTTGGCCATTAGACTGAGGATGGTAGGCAGACGAAAAGTCCAGAGTCACTCCCAGATGTTTGCAGAGGGCCCTCCAGAAGCGGGAGGTGAACTGAGTTCCTCTGTCGGACACGATGTGTGATGGAAAGCCATGCAAGCGGAAGATGTGCTGTATATAGGCTTCCGCGAGTTCCTGAGCAGAGGGCAGTCCAGCCATAGGGACGAAATGAGCCATTTTAGAGAACCGATCCACCATGACCCATATGACTGTGTGTCCGGAGGACAATGGCAAGTCCGTAATAAAGTCCATCGCTATGTGTTGCCACGGAACTGAGGGTATCGGCAGAGGCAGAAGACGGCCATATGGCAGGTGTTTGGGCGTCTTGTTCCTGGCACAAGAGGAGCAGGCAGAGACAAAAGCAGCGACGTCCGTGCGAAGGGATGGCCACCAGTAATGACGTACAATCGCACCCCATGTTCTCTTCTGGCCAGCATGACCGGCTGTTTTCGAGGCATGACCCCAGTGTAACACTTTTTGCCTGTCAGTCTCAGAGACATAGGTCTTCCCGGGCGGTATCTGGGCCAGGGTGACAGGAGCCACCGGAATGATTTTGCTAGGAGAGATGATGGGTTGGGTAGTCTCCTCCTCCTGCTCCATGGGCATGAAAGACCTAGACAAGGCATCAGCGCGTACATTCTTGTCCGCGGGTCGGAAATGGAGCTGGAAATCAAACCTGGCAAAGAATAAGGACCACCTGGCTTGCCGTGGGTTCAGTCGCTGAGCGGACCGCAGGTATTCCAGGTTCTTGTGGTCCGTATAAATAATCACGGGATACACTGCTCCTTCCAGAAGGTAGCGCCATTCCTCCAGAGCCAGTTTGACCGCCAATAGCTCTCGGTCACCGATGGTGTAGTTGCGTTCAGGCGCTGAGAAGCTCTTGGAGAAGAAACCGCAAGTCACCATCTTCCCGGAGGAGGACTTCTGCATGAGCACTGCTCCGGCTCCCGAGGAGGAGGCATCCACCTCCAAGGTGAACTGGCGGTTTAACTCCGGACGGTGGAGTACAGGAGAGGAGGCAAATGCCCGCTTCAGAGAGCCAAACGCGGCGTCGGCCGCAGGTGACCAGTCCTTTGGATTAGCCTCCTTTTTGGTCAAAGCGGAGAGAGGAGCAGTCAGGGCAGAGAAGTGAGGGATAAACTGGCGGTAGTAGTTGGCGAATCCCAGGAAACGTTGGATTGCCTTCAGTCCAGAAGGAGGAGGCCAGTTGAGGATGGAGGAGACCTTCTTTGGATCCATCTGCAGTCCGGTATCAGAGATGATGTACCCCAGGAAGGGGAGAGAAGACTGCTCAAAGACACACTTCTCGTACTTGGCGTACAGACAATTCTCTCTCAGTCTTTGTAGAACCAGCTGTACGTTCTCTCTGTGGGTCTGGAGGTCCGGAGAGAAGACAAGGATGTCATCCAGATATACTACCACACAGACGTAGAGAAGGTCCCGGAAAATGTCGTTCACCAATTCTTGGAAGACTGCTGGTGCGTTACACAGGCCGAAGGGCATCACGCAGTATTCATAGTGCCCATCGCGAGTATTGAACGCGGTCTTCCATTCGTCCTCAGAGCGGATGCGAACCAGATTGTAAGCACCCCGAAGATCCAGCTTGGTGAACACACGAGCTCCTCTAAGCCGGTCAAACAATTCGGGGATGAGCGGCAGAGGGTACTTGTTTTTTACGGTGATTTGATTCAATCCCCGGTAGTCTATGCATGGGCGTAAGTCGCCCTCCTTCTTCTTGACGAAGAAGAAGCCTGCTCCCGCAGGAGAGGAGGATCTCCGAATGAATCCCCTTGCCAGGCTCTCTGTGATGTAAGTAGACATGGCCCTTGTTTCGGCTGGAGACAACGGATATATCCGTCCTCGAGGTGGTGTTGTTCCTGGGAGCAGGTCGATGGCACAATCGTAAGGACGATGTGGCGGAAGTACCTCAGATTCCTTTTTGTCAAAGACGTCTGCGAAGGACCAATAGGCCGAGGGCAGTTCCGGTAGGTTCTCTGGAACCGGAGGTCGTCGGATGGGTTGTATGGTCTTCAGACACTTCTCATGGCACGAAGAGCCCCATCGGGTGATTTCGCCAGTGCCCCAGCTGACTGATGGTTCGTGTGTCCGCAACCAGGGAAGTCCCAGCAGGATTTGATGGGACATGTGTGGAAGGACGTAGAGAGCGATGTTCTCGGTGTGCAGGGCACCGATACGCAGTTCGACCGGCCTGGTGATCCAGGAGATGGTGTCAGAGAGGGGTCTCCCATCCACAGAGGCAATCACTAGGGGCTTGTCGAGTGGAGTAACAGGCACCTGGTACTTGTCCACCGTGGCCTGCTGGATGAAATTGCCTGCTGCCCCGGAGTCGAGGTATGCCTCAGCCGTGAACCGCGTCTCTCCCGTTGTCACTTGCACAGTCCACGTAACCGGGTCTGAGAGAGTCCCAGCACCTAGGGTGGCCTCTCCTACCAACCCTAGGCTTTGGAGTTTCCCGGACTCTCTGGACAGGCGCGTAGCAGGTGTGTGCCCTCGCCGCAGTAGAAGCAGAGGCCCTTGGCGAGCCGCTCTGCTCGGCGTTGTTCAGACTGCCGCACACGGTCGACCTGCATAGGCTCATGGACGGAGACACCAGATGCCGGTGACTGAAGTACGGCGGGCCTCTGTGGAGGAGAGGAATGCCGTACCGGACGTCTCTCACGGGACACTTCCTTGGATCGCTCCTGGAAGCGAATGTCTACTCGATTCGCTAGGGCAATCAGGGCATCCAGGGTGGTCGGTATGTCACGACCCGCCAGCTCATCTTTAATTCGCCCCGAGAGTCCTTCCCAGAAGGCGGCGGTTAGGGCCTCGTTGTTCCAGCCGAGTTCCGAAGCCAGGGTGCGAAACCGGATTGCGTATTGACCCACCGTCAGAGTCCCCTGACGTAACCGGAGAAGAGACGAAGCAGAGGCGGAGGCGCGTCCAGGCTCATCAAAGGTGCCACGGAATGCCTGCAGGAACTCTTGGACGTTCGTGGTCACAGGATCCCCCTTCTCCCACAAGGGGTTCATCCACGCCAGTGCCTCACCCTCTAGATGGGACATGATGAAGGCGACCTTGGCTTGGTCGGAGGCAAACAAATGTGGCAGCTGCGTGAAATGGAGGGAGCATTGGTTTAAGAATCCCCTGCAGGTCTTGGGGTCTCCGGCGTACCGGGGTGGTGAGGCCAAACGAAGTCTGGAAGTATCTGAAGAAGTCGCCACAGGAGCTGGAGTCGTGGCTTGACTAGTGGAGGCCCGGGATGTTGAAGACGTAACTGCGGCTTGCAACGTGTTCAGGCGGGCGTCCACAGAAGACATGAATTGCAGCATGCGGGTCTGAGTTTCACGCTGACGTTGGAGTTCCTCCTGTACGGCTGCTAGTGCTGCAGCGGGATCCATGGCCTGATCTTACTGTCAGGACCAGGGGGACGGGCAGACCCAGGAGGTGGATCCACTGGGCCGAACTCCTAGATGGTGGTAAGGGGTCCGGTAGCTGAAGCACTATAGGCAGCAGAACAGTCCGTGCATATGAGTATAACGGAGAAGTCCCTGGGACCACGGAGTCACTGATGGTAGTCCGGGTGACGTAGCTCAGGTCCGGAAGCCGAGATGATGTCAGGCGGGGTCCGGAACCTTTGGAGCGAGATGACGGGTCACCGCAGGGATCCGAGATGGTACGGACTGTCAGGATGGCAGATGGACAGCGTGCGGGGTTCGGGATTCGGCAGGACCGGATGGCGAGGCAGGCACGGCTCTACAAAAGAGATAGGTGAGTATATCATACAAACACCAGGAGACCTGACTCCTAGCTTAGGAAACACGAAGATCAGGCCCCGCCCCCTTGGACATTAAACCCCTTTATACCCTGTACCTGTTTGCATCATTTCCTGTTAATGGACGCTGGCCCTTTAAGAAAGGGTCAATGACCGCGCGCGCGCCCTAATGCGCATGCGCGTGGCCCGAGTGCCAGAAGCCAGAGCAGGAAGCTGCGAGGAGGAAGCAGCAGGGACGGACTGGGGCTGAGAAGCCGACTGGCGCCGGGAGCGGGGGCCAGGACGCCGGGGACGCGCTGGCAATGGATGCAGGAGAGCGGGGAGCGGCGGTGACCGGACCAAGGAACCGGGAAGCGAGGCAGGGGAGCCGGGGAGCGTGACAGGTGAGCCGGAGGGCAGCGCAGGGGACCCGGGGAGCCTGACACCTGCCCTTCACACAGCAGGCGGCCAATAGAAGCAGAAGGGCGGAGATGAGCGGGACGTAAACATCCTGCCCACCTCCTTCCTTCTCATTGCAGGCGGGACGCTGGTAAGGAAATGTTCCTCGGTCCTGCGGCTTCATACACCGTGATGTGTGCTGCTGCAGGAACGAGGAACAACATCGTACCTGTCGCTGCAGCCGCATTATGGAAATGCCCGACACTACACCGATCATACAATTTCGACGCTTTTGCGCTCGTTAATCGTAGTAAAAACGATTCACATACTCCGATGTCGACAGTGATGACGGATGTGCGTCACTTTCGATTTGACCCCACCGACATCGCACCTGCGAGTACCCCTAAGGGTGTAGAAACAATCAACAGCCACACACCTACCATGTGCCATTATAATATTGACCCCCCCCCCTTTCCTGACAAAATGCACGTCAGAGTTGATGTCCTTCCAGCTGGGGGATTCAGACAATTATGAGTATGTAACATTATGCTGATTTACCTATTTAAATAATTTTTTTTGCTATTCTTATAGTCTTGGTTCCTATTACACAGCTTGTTGCCCTACAATGGCCTTATTGTTGCCTGTACATTCTACCCACAGGCTGATATTATTATACGTCTCTGGAGGGCAGCACGGTGGCTTGGGGTCAATTCGCAGTATGGACATCTCCAGGGAGTTTCTTTGTTCTTCTCATGTTTCCATGGGTTTCTTCCCAGTTTTCCAATTTCCTCCCACACTCCAAAGACATACTGATAGTGAAATTAGATTGTGAGCCCCAATGGGGACAGTGATTATATCTATAGAAAATAAGCAAGTAAATCAAGTATTAACATAAACCTATTCTGGCGGGTGACTTATTTAGTAACTTGCTAATAACACTTTCTGTTCATGGCTTGTGTGGATGAGATCCTCTATTATTTAATTTCTATTGTCCTGCCGCCCCTTGTTTTTTGTTCACCTTCCACTGTGTGACTCCAGTGTCTTTAACCATTGTCTATCTGTATAGATATAAATAAATAAATTGAATAAATTTCAATTTTTTTTTACATTTCTTGGCCATCTGTCCAGTGTTTATGGAGGATACTTGTTAGTATTTGGTGCTAGAGGCTAAATTATTCTGTTTCTTGATGAGCAAATATTTATGATTATTTAGATACGGTCTGTTCACTCCATTCCTGGTTGTACTTTTTCAGTATCTTCTGATGAGACAGAGGGATTTTTGCCCCCTTCAAGCACTGAAGCCCAAATGTGATCGCCAGTCAGACAAGCTGCACCAGTCGCGTCATTCCTGCTCCCACCATATAAATCAATGTCCATTCAGTTAACACAGATCCGTTGATTCATTACAGTATCTTTACTTGAACCTAAAACAAGCAGCATATGGGCAAGAGTAAAGCCTGCTTTTCACATAATTTGTCATGTGATCGCACTTGCGATTGCACCCGCCCCCATCGTTTGTGTGGCACGGGCAATTTGTTGCCCATGTCGCACAAACTCGTAAACCCCCGTCACACGTACTTACCTTCCAAACGACCTCGCTGTGGGCGGCGAACGTCCACTTCCTGAAGGGGGAGGGACGTTCGGTGTCACAGTGACGTCACACAGCGGCCGGCCAATAGAAGCAGAGGGGCGGAGATGAGCGGGACGTAAACATCCCGCCCACCTCCTTACTTCTGCATTGCCAGTGGGACGCAGCTAAGCTGTGTTAATTGTTCCCGAGGTGTCACACGGAGCGATGTGTGCTGCCTCAGGAACAATGAACAACCGGATGTTCGATTTTTAGAAAATGAGTGACATGTCAACGATGAACGAGAAGATGAGTATTTCTGCTCGTTCACCGTCGCACGTAGCTGTCACACGCTACGATATAACTTACGATGCCGGATGTGCGTCACTTACGACATGACCCCGCCGACATCTCGTTAGATATATCGTAGCGTGTAAAGCCCGCTTAAGGGCTTGTCAGAATTGGTCACTGTATGGTCCGTATCCAAAACTGCTAATATTTGGACAGCACGCTGATCAATGCTACTCAATATAGTAGATCACATGAATGTTTTTACAGGTGAACCTATGATCTGTGTGGAAAAAAATGAAATTTTTTATTAGACTTGCCCATTATCAGTGGGTGTGCTAAAAACAGATCACATATAGGTTACCATCGTTATGGCATCCATTTTTTACAGATCCATTGTAATTGTTAACAAAGAAAACTGTATTCTGCCTTTTATTATTAAACTATCTGAAGTGCCCGGCGTTGCCCGGGATAGTAACTGAGCGTCTGTCTCTCTCCCTCTCTCCCTTGCTGTCTTTCTGTGTCTCTATACTGGCTCTCTGTTTTTGTCTCTCTCTGTCATTCTCTCTCTGTCTCTCTATCTCTGTCTCTCTCTGTCGTTCTCTGTCTCTCTCTATCTCTCTCTATCTCTGTCTCTCTCTCTGTGTCTGTGAGTGTGTGTGCGTGTGTGTGTGTCTCTCTCATATGTTAACTGACATATAAGTTGTCTTATACTAAGAATGTCCTTCGTTGCCTATAGCAACCAATCAGCGCTCCTATTAATGACCTGTAGCAAAATAGAAGCAAAGCTGTGATTGGTTGCTATAGGCCACCTGATAAATATCCAGGCTGTCAAAATAGCCAATATACCGGTATTATCTCACACATCCAAACAGTAAGTAAGCAAGGGTTTTTGTTGAATAACTGTAAAGCGCAGGGTTAAATTTTCCCCTCAAAACATAGTCTATGATGTTCCCTGAGTCAAATGAGGAGGCTGTGCAAAAGTCTGTGATTGTAAATGCGACGGTGCGGATTCCTTTAGCGGACACACACACACACACACAAACACACACATACATACATACATACACACACATACTGTAGATACACATACACACACTACATACACATACACACACTACATACACATACACACACATACATATACACACACATACATACATATGCGGCGCCCCAGGACCTGGTCGCCACAACAGCATTGCCCCTCCAAAGGGTTGATGCTGAGCCTGGAGGTACTTGGGATGTCTATTGGCCAGTAAGTTTAACATCCAACGCAGTTCTCCCTCAGACCAGCAGGGGGAGCTTTGAACCTGGAGTTCCAGGGAGCATTCCTTAAGTCTGGCCTGAGGGAGGAGTTAGTGTTCAGTCTGTAGGAGAAAGCAAAGAGTGCAGACGCAGAGTGTGCTGTGCTGTGGAACTGGGGCCTAGAGCTGGAGCAGCTTGGCCCAGTGAGGCAGGAGGAGCAGAGAGGCAAAGGAGAGACTCGGACATCGGAGTCTGTGGCCACCAGGGCCTAAAATACTCCCTGGTAGCCAAATCCGAAAGGCAGGAGAGCTGCAAGCACCTGGCCCATAAACCGCCCGAAGGTACAGCTGCATCATCAGGGCCCGGTGTGGACTCCAGCAGTGAAGCACCAGAGAGGGCCTGTGCAGCCTACCACAGAGGGAAAGGGACGTACCACCGGTCCCAGCAGCAAGAGGGCCATTGCTAAATCCAGAGAGCAGGGTTCTATCACAGCAAGGGAAAAGAACAGGAGTAGGCCTCATACTCATCTGGCCAAAACGACAGCTCAGTTACTTCCAGGCCGGCCGGAGCCCTCTACCACCTGTAACGGTCTCTCAGGACTAATCGTTTGTGGAGTAAAAGAGGAGAAGGTAAAGAGACTGTTGTTTGTGCCTGTTTCTTTCATGCCTGTCGGCCCTGCACCGTGTTTTCCACACAACACCATAGACTCTCACGAGCACCAACAGTGTCCCCCGGGCACCGCTCCACCTGTGGGGAGCAGTACCACCATTGCTGCCATATCATCACCCTGGAGGCCTCACACAGCAGCGGCGGCTTAATAGCCGCATACCACAGGTGGCGTCACGAACACAAACCCCAAGTCACCAGCCATATTTAACTGACACCCACCAGGGCCACGGAGTCGGGCCCCGCCACCACTGACTACCCCCGGACTAGTCCGGCCCGGCACCGGATGTCCCATAGCCCTGGGGTGGGCGAGTCAACCTCTGGCGTCACGAACAGGATTTCGTGCCCGGTCCCACCGGGTACTGTGCGCCTGCAGAAACTGTGCCTAGAAAACTGTGTTGCTGTTTGCAATCAGCCGCCGCCATTAGCCTCGCTGAGCGCAGGAAGAAGGGGGGCGTGCCCGAACAAGAGCCCGAACAAGAGCGCGAAGGGAGCGCGCCATCAGAGCAGAGCGCCGTTAACCCCGCGCTACCCGGAAGAAATTTTGAAAAGTGAACGGAGCCTGGTGAGGTTCACTAAGGGGGAGGAAGATGTCCGACACAGAGGGAGAGCAAGTGGCTGTGGTAGCTCAAGACGCAGCAGCACCGGCCGATGTAATCCCAGTCGCCGTCGCCCCAGCCCCCGCTGTAGCGCCGGTAATGCCGATCACAATGCCGTACATCCCGGGAGCAGAATGGCTGCCGCAGTACTCTGGGGAGTCACATACCCTGAGCGACTTCAGAGAAAGGCTGCACAGCTTGTTCATAGTGTATCCGTTGACTGAGAGCCAGAAGGTGGGCATATTAATGGGGCAGCTAGCCAGCGCGGCCCAGCGTGAAGTGAAGTCCTGGCCTGACACAGATAAAGGGACAGCAACCCAGATACTGGCCAAGTTAAAGAGTACTTTTGACACCCGCACCGCAGCAGAAATAAAGATGAGATTCTTTGGGTGCAAACAACGGGCCACAGACAGCATACAAGACTATGCCTTAAACTTGCAGGAGGCCCTGAAAGCAATTAAACAGGTGGACCCAGAGAGTTTACATGAAGAAGACAAGCTCCTAACTGAGCAGTTCATAGAAGGGCTCCTGTCAGACGCCCACAGGACACAGCTGCGTATGACTCGCCCACCCCAGGGCTATGGGACACCCGGTGCCGGGCCGGACTAGTCCGGGGGACGTCAGTGGTGGTGGGGCCCGACTCCGTGGCCCTGGTGGGTGTCAGTTGTAATAGGGCTGGTGATTTGGGAGCAATTAAAGTATATGTTTCGTGACGCCACCTGTGGTTTGCGGCTATTAAGCCGCCGCTGCTGTGTGAGGCCTCCGGGGTGATATTATGGCAGCAATGGTGGTACTGCTCCCCACAGGTGGAGCGGAACCCCGGGAACACTGTTAGTGCTCGTGAAAGTCTATGGTGTTGTGTGGCTAACACGGTGCAGGGCCGACAGGCAATGAAAGAACCAGGCACAAACAACAGTCTCTTTACCTTTTCCTCTTTTACTTTAGGAACAATTCAGTCCTGGGAGACCGTCACAGGTGGTGATGGGGATCCGGTCGGCCTGGAAGTACTTGGGGTGATCTTTCTGGCCAGCTGAGTATGAGGCCTACTCCTGTGCTTTTCTTTGTTATGATAGGACCCTGCTTCTCTGAATCCAGCAATGGCCCTCTTTGCTGCTGGGACCGATGGTACGTCCCTTTCCCTCTGTAGTAGGCTGCGCAGGCCCTCTCTGGTGCTTGTACAAAAGATATTGGGCTGATTCAGACATTGACCATGGCCCAGATGATGATTTAACAATTGTGGCCAGTAATGGACAGCCCTTGCCTCAAATTGGGTATAAGGAAGTAACCATTAAAGTGGGGCGGGTAGAATTGCCATGTCAGGGAATGATAATTGTAGATATTGATCGCAAAGAATCTAACCCACTGCTAACCATTGGTACAAATGTGATGGAAAATTGTCTTGCCGAAGTGATAATTTTGTTGCAGCAGGCGTCTGAAGGTGCCAGCTCCGGGCAGCAGCGTGCCCTACAGAGGGAAATCCGAGCCCTGATGAGGAGGCAGCAGGTAGAGCTGGCCGGAGGAGAAATTGGCAGTGTAAGGGTAAGTGACCCTCTCCCCATTGCAATTCCCCCCAAAAGTGAAATGTTGATATGGTGTCGGGCAGCAATAGGCCTCAAGGGTCAAGATTACCAGGCCCTGGTGGAACCTGTGTATTCAGAAAGTAGGCCTGGTGTCCTGATAGCCAGAGGGGTAGCAGACAGGCTTAGATGGAAAAACAGACTGAGTACTTCTTACCTTCCCTGTGTCCTGTGTCCAGCACCATCATTTCACCATAGCCACAAACCCCTCCTCCCCCCCATGAAGACGCTGGGTGAAATGCATTTAGAGGGTTAAACAGCCAGGTCTTGGCTATCACTGAAGCCAAGCTCCTGGCAGCAAACGCGCAGGCACAGGTCCATTTGCAGGAATGCACTTCAAAATAGGATGTACTGATACATCCAATGTCAGAAAGAGGTTAACCTAAGAAACTATTGTTCAGTTTTGTAAATTTTGGCCTGGCGGCATTAGGTCAATGTATGATTTTTGGATGTGCAGTTTATGTTTTTTTCTACAGTTCTGGCATATACTCGTACTTTGATTCACAGAGTTCTGAATGAAGCCGTATTATGGACATCCCAACACTAAGGTGAAGTTCCCACAATATGTTTTGGGTGAAAAAAAACAGCGTCCCACAGTTCCAGCATAATGGATGGGATTTGGTGCAAAAAACATAGCGTCCTACAGTTCCAGCAAAGTAGATGGTGTTTATAGAAATCTCATCCGCACTGGGCTTCCTTTTTTAGATTAGAATTGGATTAGATGCAGAAAATATGCATTTAAATATCCCATCCTTTGTTGCATACACATTAAAAACATTTATGTTTCACATGACTATATTAATAAAGTTTTGTCAAATCCAAATAGCAGGAAGTATCAAAAAGAAAGTACCGTAGCTTTATTTAAAACATGACGAAATCAATGTGAGAACGTGGTTCCTGAAAAAGATGTAGTTTACCTATAGGAAGACATTTAGCTATATAAAAATAATAATTGTCATCTATACATGCTTACACACATGTAGGCCTTTTAAAATTAGAGCAATGTCTCTGTGTTACTAATATTAGTGCAATGATTACACATTGTATCTACAACTCAATCATCCATATTTCCGTGTATAGACGAGTCACGGCACAACGAGTCCGTATAATTTATAAGCTCTAAAAATAGGCTTGTTTCCAGGAATATTACCAGGGATTAGAGAAATGTATCCTGCACCCAGGAGCAGACTTCCAACTGGTTGTATGGGTTCACCACACCTTCTGACGTGGCTACCGGCAATTATATGCACTCTAATGACCCTGTTTGGGAGGTGCTGGCGCTCTGACAGGTTTGTCGGTATGTTAATGTTCCCGTGTGATCACAGAGTGATGAGCTTGTTCTAGAAATTACCATTTACCTTCTTTAAAATCCTGATTTATTGGTGGAATTGAGTTATCTATGGCAGAAACAATACCAGAAAACATTATGGTGCATGTAGTCCACCTACAAAGTGGAGGGATGAGTACTATTAGGAAAATGATGCAGGTGATGTTTGCCATATTATAGAATATGGGTAGAATACGGGTGCACTACTTATTTTTCTGAAGATCAGCAATGTAGGCAGACATACAAGGGCATCTCAATAAATTAGAATATCATCAAAAATGTTATTTATTTCAATAATTCAATACAAAAAAAGGAAACGCATATACAGTGGAACCTCGCTTAACGAGTAACCCACTTAATGAGAATTTCGCTTAACAAGCAAAGCTTTCTGTAAATTTGTAACCCGCTTTACGTGAAAGCTTTGCTGTGCAAGCAAAATACTCACCGCACACACTTCTGGTTCTGTACATCCACCGTGCTCTAACCCGCACTTGCAGTCCGCACAAACACACACAAACACACATGCACGCACACACATACAGTATTATGCTCACCTTACCTTCCGTTCCACCGCCGGCCTCATGGTTCTTGTAGTTCCCGGGTACATTGCGACATCCTCGCGGCGAACTACAAGACCCAGGAAGCCCGCGATATAACGGAAGGTAAGGTGAGCATATAATATAATATAGTGTACATTCCGTTTCATTGCCGGCCTCCTGGGTCCTGTAGTTCGCCGCTCCGCTCCACTCCAGGCTGTGCATCGGCATCCATAGCGACGAAGCCGAAACTTCCTGTCAGACGCTACTCAAAGGCATCGCCCTGGCCAATCAGAGGCAAGCGGCTCTGCCTTTGACGTCAGCGCTCTGGCCGCGGAAGTTCCTCCCTCATCTTTATGGTAACCTGATACACAGCCCAGCCCCGTACCAGAGAACAGCAAATCCCAGGAGACCGGTGATGCAACGGAAGGTAAGGTGAGCATATATTATGTGCGTGTGCGTACATGTTTGTTTGAGTTTGTGTGTGTTTGTACGTGTTTGTGCATGTGTGGAATGACAGACTAGGGGACCAGGATGGGACATTTAACAAGTTGTGGAACGAATCGTCTGCATTGCAATGATTTCCTATGCGAAATCTTGCTTTGCTGAACGAGTAACTTGGTTAACAAGCACAGTTCCAGAACGGATTGTTCTCGTTAAGCAAGGTTCCACTGTATTATATAGAGTCATTACACACAGAGGGATCTATGTCAAGTGTTTATTTCGGTCATCTGCTAGTGTAGGTCCACTGTGTTTTATCAAGACCAAAGTCAGTGCAGCCATCTACCAGGATATTTTAGAGCACTTCATGCTTCCCTCTGCCGATAAGCTTCTTGGAGATGGAAATTTCATTTTCCAGCAAGACTTGGCACCTGTCCACACTGCCAAAAGTACCTATACCTGGTTTAATAACCACAGTATCATTGTGCTTGATTGGCTAGAAACCTCGCCTGACCTAAACCCCATAGAGAGTCTATAGGGTATTGTCAAGAGGAAGATGAGAGGCACCAGACCCAACAATGCAGACGAGCTGAAGGCTACTATCAAAGCAACCTGGGCTTCCATAACGCCTCAGCAGTGCCACAGGCTGATCACCTCCATCCCACACCACATTGATGCAGTAATTCATGCAAAAGGAGCCCTATATTTCCCTTTTTGTATTGAATTACTGAAATAAATTAACTTTTGATGATATTCTAATTTATTGAGATGCACTTGTATACTACCGTACTAGGCAATGGCTCCCTGAAAAAGAGTATGCAAATTAGCACTCTCCAAGAGAAAGAAAACTGGTACTGTAGTACTGCCTATTGAGATAGCTACCCTAAGGGCTGCTTCTCACTTGCGAGTTTCTCGCAGTAGAGCAATGCGAGAAAAACTCGCATTGGAATCGGACACATGTTAGTCAATGATTCAGCTCGCATTTGCGATTTTTTTTTCTCAGTCCAAATCGGACTGAGAAAAAAAATCGCAGTATGCTGCTTTTTTGCGAGTTTCTACTGCGAGTCTCTCCAATGCAAGTCTATGGGAGCGTGTAAATAATCGGGTGTCACGGGACGGCACTCACACCATCCTAGTGACATGCGATTTTCTAAATACATTTCTCGCATGTTTCCTAAAACACTGGAAACGAGTGATGTGTCACAACGTCTGTCAATCACTATTCTCTGTCAGTCGGTCTCTCCCTCTCAGTCTTTATTCTCTCTCTGTCGGTCCGTCACTATCTCTGTCCCTCTCTCACAGTCTGTCGGTCATTTTCCCCTCCTGTCTCATACTCACCGTTCCCCGATCCCCGGCGCGGCGCTGCACAGCATTCACACTGCTCCGGCGGCTTTTACTATTTTGAAAAAGCCGGCCGCTCATTAAACAATCTCGTATTCCCTGCTTTCCCCGCCCACAGGCGCCTATGATTGGTTGCAGTGAGACACGCCCCCACGCTGAGTGACAGGTGTCTCACTGCACCCAATCACAGCAGCCGGTGGGCGTGTCTATACTGTGCAGTGAAATAAATAATTAAATAATTTAAAAAAACGGCGTGCGGTCCCCCCAATTTTAAAACCAGCCAGATAAAGCCATACGGCTGAAGGCTGGTATTCTCAGGATGGGGAGCTCCACGTTATGGGGAGCCCCCCAGCCTAACAATATCAGTCAGCAGCCGCCCAGAATTGCCGCATACATTAGGTGTGACAGTTCTGACTCTGTACCCGGCTCTTCCCGATTTGCCCTGGTGTGTTGGCAAATCGGGGTAATAAGGAGTTAATGGCAGCCCATAGCTGCCACTAAATCCTAGATTAATCATGTCAGGCGTCTCCAAAATAGTAAAAGCCGCCGGAGCAGTGTGAACGCCATGCCGCGCCGGGGATCGGTGAGTATGAGAGAGGGCTGCTAACTTCAGTCACTCAGGGGATTAGCGGTCACCGGTGAGCCCTTCACAGGTGACCGCTAATCAGGACGCGGCACAGACAGAGCCGCAGCATGACAATGAAGTCGGGTGAAGTTCACCCGAGTTAATTCTGATCGTGCGGCTCTGTCTGTGTCTGCTGTCTTCTGTCATTCAGCTCTGCTACATGGCTGTCTGTGTCTGCTGTCAGCGGCCATGTAGCAGAGCTGAATGGCAGATGACATAGTAAAAAATACGCATTACACACGCATTACACACGCTAGTAAAATCATTCATTTATTCAGAAAAAGCATCGCACTTGCGTTGCACTCGGACCTAACGTGAACTAAAGTCAGCCGAGTTTTTTTCAGCCCAGTCGGACCGATTTTTCGCATAGATATGTTTCCAGCCTAAGTCAATGCCTCACCTCCCTCATGAGAAGGCTGATGCAAATCGGTCCGGTCTCGGTCTGGATTGCAGGACTGGCGGTGGATCTTCCGAGTGCAGCATGTCAGCTTCATATATTTTTATGAGGCTGTGAAGCTTGGTCAGTCTGTGCCTTGAGGTCTGAGTTTGGACCAACGTGCACAGATGTCTGCTTGTGCCCTAAGGATGTTGCCAAATGTATTTATTATTAGCTACAAAACACTAAGGTCCCAATTCAGCATAGTATACTTGAGTTCTGACATAAAACACTTTAAAAGTCACAAAACTTTGAGAAAAATTTAGTGACTTGCTATTTTCACAATTTTGGCCAGCTTCACAAAAGTGAGTTGAGCAGGGATGGGGTATAACAAAGCCTGCCTGATAAATTCATCAAAAGTTGTGGCATAGCTTTCTCCAAAAATGTTACTTCAGTCTATGACTGATAAAATGCACCTAATTTATTAAGTAGCATGTTCTGTTATGATCCGGTAACCATGGAAGATTACAAAAAAATCCCATTAGTAGAAAAACACCAAGAAAAACAAGAGTAGTTGGAACCTGAGCTGACCGCAATCCCCTAACTATCAGATTACACTAGAAGTAGCCGTAGAGCGTTCCTAAACACCTAGATGCCACGTCCCAGCTGGAGAAACTAGCTACACCTCACAGATAGAAATAAGGAAATCTACCTTGCCTCAGAGAAGTTCCCAAAGGAATAACCAGCCCCTGACATATAGAGATTACAGTGATGTAGGAAAACATGATATACAGATAGGAAAAATAGATTTAGCAAAGGCGGGGCCCGACTACTTAGATACAAAGGAAAGAAAAGGAAACTGATTGCGGTCAATACAAACCCTGCAGAAAAATACCAATCTCCTGATAGTAAAAATGGCCCTTTAGGTTACACGACCTCACCCCCACTATATCAGGTACTTTTGTAAATAATGGGAGAAACAAAATACAAAAAAACCCACAAAAATACAAAAGTGCAAATAATCAAGTTTGACAGGGAGAATCTTCCTTTCCTTGCAGAAGAGTTAGCAAAGCGGGAGCGCTCATGCTCACCAAACTAGAAAAGCAAATCTTCACCTGCAAGAAAACAGATTCCAAACTAAACAAAAAGAAAAACAAACACCCTTAGGTGTAAACCAGGAAGCAAAGCAAAAGCTTGCAAACTTATCTGCAGACGTATTGCACAGGAAGACAAAACAGGGAAGACAGAACTCCAAGCCAGGTTCAGAGTCTGAGGAAAATTCAACTATAACCGGCACATCAAGGCAAAAAGTGCTGTCCTATATTGTCACGCTCCTCAGGTCCCGGCGCCGTCTGTCACTCACCGCTCCGGTTCCCGGTCCTTCTGCCCGCGGCTGCCCTCCTCACTCTTCCTCCTCTGCGTCCTCCGTGCCTCCTGCCCACCGGTCCCGGCGTCCCCGGACACTCTTTCTGGTCCCCCTGCATCTCCTGCACCGCTTCCTGCTCTGGTTTCCGGCACACGAGCCTCGCGCATGCGCATTAGGGCACGCACGCACTCACTCACCTCTTCTTAAAGGTGGTCAATTACAGGTACAGGGTATATTAGGACTTCCTTTCAATGTGGGCGGTGCCTGATCAACGTGTTCCCTAAGCTAGGTGTTCAGGTCCCTTTGTGCCTTGCCTCCGTTTGACTCTGTCTCTTCCGCAGATCCCGTCCTGCCACCTTAACCTGGTCCTGACTGCTGATTCCCCAGGAAGTCTTCCGGTGACCGTCTGCTGAGGATCCCGCCATCATCCGTCAGCCTGAACCCGTCACCGATCCCCGACTTCACCTGGTAACACCAGCCTTCACGTCTCGCTGGACCCGGACCCCGTCTGCGGTTTCTACCCAGCACCTGAATCCGGTTCCAGTCATCTGTCCAGCCTCCGGTGCTTGTTGGACTCAGAGACATTCCCGTACAAGATCCCTGAAGGACTCTGATCCCGTACCCCTAGTACCCCTAGTGCTACCGTGCATCTAGGCCCTCTGGTGGGGTGATCGGACAGTCCCTGTATAGGAGTTAGCTGCGGGTTGCCTCACTGGAGGAGTCCGGTGCACGGCCCAGTGAATCCACCTTCAGGACGTTACATATATACACCAGACTTGTCTGCAATAGGACTTCCTTAATTCCCAATTAACACCAACACCTGTCTGAGTCACACACTCAGCTTTACTAACATTCCTGGCCACCAGTGGGAGCGCCAAAACAGCACCCACACTGACAACATTCACAGCCATGTTCAGTGGCATGCAAAAATTTGGGCACAACTCCAGAGTCTGTTAAATCTTACATGTAACAAAGGAAAGTGCAGCTCAAATGAACAGTTTCTTCTTTATTTCTTGAGAATTTCAAGTACACGGGACATCAACATTTTCATGAGAAAACCGCTATATTGGCATATCCATCAACGAGTTTCTGGTGTGTTTCCACCCTTAATCATGATCATGAAGTATCTTCCGGTTGTTAATCAGGACGAGGCTCTATGGCAGGTTACGTCTTATGGCTGTGGATGTGTAACGAAAAGAAGACTTTCATTAGGCAATATTTTATCACCCAGCCTTATATGCAAAGCTGAGCCCTCTGGTACATGGCTCAGTCAGAAAGGTTTTTCAAATGTGCAGGGGCCAAATGCCCAGTGTGTCAATATGCGATAAATAAAAAAACTTTACACTTTCCTTCCTTCTGGAGTACAATATAGAAAGTTTTATTAACTGTAATACACATCACGTGGTTTATTGTATTTTGTGCACGGATGTCATGCGATGTTCAGCTCTGCACACACCTGCTGGCAATTTGGCATCAGACTATTCACACTGCAGAGTCTGAGAACCAACCTGTGGCTTCTGTATTGTTCACCCAGAGCCGGGTGTCGGCTGGTTCAGGTTCACTGGTCTTCAGCTCTACAGGCATTAATCCCTGCAGACTGGTCAGCAGGATCTAAATGCTCAGGTTGCTGATTGCAGTGTGCAGCTGTCTCCTCCCTATATTAAGCACACCTTTCTTCCTTTTTGTGCCGATGATAGCTTTTGTGATCCCGGTCTTGTTGTTGCTCCTGTTTATGGTGATTTGTGCTGCGCTCTGAGTGGTGTGAGTGTTCCCCTGTCCTGCGTTACTTTCTCCCTTTTTCGTTATTCCCCAGTACACATATCGTCTCTCCTGTGTGTTTTGAGTGCTGTGTGTACGAGTTTCCATTCTTCCTTGTCTGTGTCATTTTGTGGGGTTTTGTCTTTGTGTTTTCTGGACAGCGCCAAGGGTGTGGGAGAGGGGAAGTAAGATTAGGGTCCAGACAGGTGTTCAGGTTCAAGCCCCCAGCCTGACCCTGATTACTATCAAACCTACCTCCAAGATAAGGGACAGAGCAGGGTCACGAGTCTTAGGGCCAGCCTAGGGGCCCCTGTACTGTCTCCATATACCCCATGACAACTGAATGTGATATAATATACAGTCAGGGCCAGAAATATTTGGACAGTGACACAAGTTTTGTTATTTTAGCTGTTTACAAAAACATGTTCAGAAATACAATTATATATATAATATGGGCTGAAAGTGCACACTCCCAGCTGCAATATGAGAGTTTTCACATCCAAATCGGAGAAAGGGTTTAGGAATCATAGCTCTGTAATGCATAGCCTCCTCTTTTTCAAGGGACCAAAAGTAATTGGACAAGGGACTCTAAGGGCTGCAATTAACTCTGAAGGCGTCTCCCTCGTTAACCTGTAATCAATGAAGTAGTTAAAAGGTCTGGGGTTGATTACAGGTGTGTGGTTTTGCATTTGGAAGCTGTTGCTGTGACCAGACAACATGCGGTCTAAGGAACTCTCAATTGAGGTGAAGCAGAACATCCTGAGGCTGAAAAAAAAGAAAAAATCCATCAGAGAGATAGCAGACATGCTTGGAGTAGCAAAATCAACAGTCGGGTACATTCTGAGAAAAAAGGAATTGACTGGTGAGCTTGGGAACTCAAAAAGGCCTGGGCGTCCACGGATGACAACAGTGGTGGATGATCGCCGCATACTTTCTTTGGTGAAGAAGAACCCGTTTACAACATCAACTGAAGTCCAGAACACTCTCAGTGAAGTAGGTGTATCTGTCTCTAAGTCAACAGTAAAGAGAAGACTCCATGAAAGTAAATACAAAGGGTTCACATCTAGATGCAAACCATTCATCAATTCCAAAAATAGACAGGCCAGAGTTAAATTTGCTGAAAAACACCTCATGAAGCCAGCTCAGTTCTGGAAAAGTATTCTATGGACAGATGAGACAAAGATCAACCTGTACCAGAATGATGGGAATAAAAAAGTTTGGAGAAGAAAGGGAACGGCACATGATCCAAGGCACACCACATCCTCTGTAAAACATGGTGGAGGCAACGTGATGGCATGGGCATGCATGGCTTTCAATGGCACTGGGTCACTTGTGTTTATTGATGACATAACAGCAGACAAGAGTAGCCGGATGAATTCTGAAGTGTACCGGGATATACTTTCAGCCCAGATTCAGCCAAATGCCGCAAATTTGATCGGACGGCGCTTCATAGTACAGATGGACAATGACCCCAAGCATACAGCCAAAGCTACCCAGGAGTTCATGAGTGCAAAAAAGTGGAACATTCTGCAATGGCCAAGTCAATCACCAGATCTTAATTCAATTGAGCATGCATTTCTCTTGCTCAAATCCAGACTTAAGACGGAAAGACCCACAAACAAGCAAGACCTGAAGGCTGCGGCTGTAAAGGCCTGGCAAAGCATTAAGAAGGAGGAAACCCAGCGTTTGGTGATGTCCATGGGTTCCAGACTTAAGGCAGTGATTGCCTCCAAAGGATTCGCAACAAAATATTGAAAATAAAAATATTTTGTTTGGGTTTGGTTTATTTGTCCAATTACTTTTGACCTCCTAAAATGTGGAGTGTTTGTAAAGAAATGTGTACAATTCCTACAATTTCTATCAGATATTTTTGTTCAAACCTTCAAATTAAACGTTACAATCTGCACTTGAATTCTGTTGTAGAGGTTTCATTTCAAATCCAATGTGGTGGCATGCAGAGCCCAACTCGCGAAAATTGTGTCACTGTCCAAATATTTCTGGACCTAACTGTATGTTGGGTGCACGATTAGGAAGGTCAAAAAATACATTTCTGAACATCTTAATAAAATTACCAATGGTAGCAGCACTTATTCAGGTGCCACAAAATATTATACATTTTGCTTCTATGCACAATAACAGAACTGATTTTTTTTCTAATTTTTTGCTATAGAGAAAGCTCCTTGCCCTGTCAGAAATGGCAATTGGCAGAGACAACTTACTATGCAAGAAGCCTTCTGGATATTGACATTGCATAGCAAATATCCAAATGGGATGAATTTCAAGAATGATTTATATTATATTTATTGAACTCAATTTATTTGTATGGTCATTTATTTAGCAGTTTATTTTCATATGTTGTTTCTTTTTCAGGTGTATGTAATTAATTAATCATTGGTGTTTGCTTTTAAACCTTCCCTTTTTTCCATGATTCTGTATTTTTTTCCTATTACTAAGGGCATCAGTGTATGCCTGAAATGGGTAAGGGCCAATAGGTGTGGTTTTTAGTATGTTCCAATAAAAGTTTTTTACTTTCTAATAGTTTTTTTAGTGGTTTTGCCGAGACTCTCACTTTTTCATTCAAGTTTTCGGTCCTGGACCAAAAAGTAGTTGTGCAATGTCTCCTGAGTACGCCGGTGCCCCATATGTGATGGGAAACTACTGTTTGGACACACTGCGAAGCTCCAAAAGATAATAATGTTGTTTTCAAGTGCAGACTTATATGGAATGAACTGTGAGCACCATGTTGCATTTGGAGAGCCCCTATTGTGCCAAAACAGTGAAAACCTCCTACAAGTGAACCCATTTTGGAAACTGCACCACTCAAGGAATTTTCAATGGCCATAGTTATAGTAATGATAATAATGCTTTTGGTTTTACTGGTGCACAAATTAATAATTTGATGTAATTGTGCAAAGTACATTAGACTATTGTTATGCGGTGACTGTTAGGATAGCGAGAAACAGGGGCTTCTATACTGTCCCTCACGCTATGGGACCCTAGGCTATCCCTAATTTTAAGGTTACTCATGATGGTGGAGTCCTGTTCCTGAGTATGCTCCTGACCAGAACTACTCTGATATCCCCCTCCCACCAGGTAATAACGGGACAGGAGTGTGATGGAAAACAGATAAAGACAGACAAGAGAAAACCAAAACTCTGACACACTGAGCACACACCCAGGAATATACAATGAGAGACTCATGAAAAAAGTAAGAGAAGTAAAGTAACAACAAAAAGGCCACAAGGGTAGCGCTTATCTCCAGCGCCATGTTTTTGAAGCCAGCATTACCTAGTCTTGTGCCTGAGAGGGCGGCGCATGCGCCCTTGCTTCTTCAGATCTCGTTGTCACAACAGGACTGGAGAACAGCTGATCTTACCGATTAGCTGCAGCAGACATCTGCTACGAAATCGTCTGCTGTAGCTAATCGGTAAGATCAGCTGTTCTCCAGTCCTGTTGTGACCGTGCGCGCTTCCGCGGTCACAACAAGATCTGAAGAAGCGAGGGCGCATGCACCGCCCTCTCAGGCACAAGACTAGGTAATGCTGGCTTCAGAAACATGGAGCCAGAGATAAGTGCTATGCACAAGCGCCAACTCCGACGCCATGTTACTGAATATAAAAATTTGCATAGAGCCAGAGAGAGGGAGGAACAGGCGGCGGGGGGCGGGAATCCATGTGCATAACCCACCCGGATATTATCAGCAGAGGTGCAACTGTCAGTCAAAAAGATGATGAATTTTTAAACTTCACAAACTTGGACTTCAAACCCTAAACATCCGAGCTGCCCACTAATGGTATGTACAGACTGTGCCTGATACTGTGCCAGTACTGCACTGGCTGCACCTTATATACCAAAATCCTGATGTTTGGTTCCCTTTAAGGTTCTGAGGTCGGTCTCATTTCAATATAGCCTGTTGTTTATTGGGACCCATCCAAAAAACATAAATTATATAACCCAAAAAACTTAAGTTCCTGTAATGTGAATACACACTTTTCCAGTTTTGCATACAACCTATTGAGAATTTGCAATACCTTTTTTACATGTTCCATATAAGACCCATAATCCCGTGAATATATGAGAATGTCATCTAAGTAAATGATTACAGATTTCCCAAAAGATGAGAAAACACATCATTAACAAAGTGTTGGAATACAGCAGGCACATTTGTAAGAACGAATGGCATCACCATATTTTCAAAGGGCCCCTGAAGAGTATTAAAAGCCATTTTCCACTCATCACCCTGTATGACCTGGATCATAATATAGGCCTCCCCTAAAGGTCCAGTTTAGAGAACCTCAGAATCTGATTAAATTGGTCTGGGATGATTGGCAGAAGACCGTTAATTGGTTGAGTTCCTGGAAGTCCAGGCTTGGCCATAACCAGTAGCGTAACTAGAGTTCGATAGGCCCCGATGCAAAATTAGGACCAGGGTCCCCCCTCGGCATACAGGATGATTACGCTGACACTTGGCTCTTTCCACAGGCACCCAGCTTTCCCATGCTCAGATATCCCTTTTTATCTCAGTACCCAGCTTTCCATGTTCTGATATTCATCTTGTCCTCAGCACCCAGGTTTCCAATGATCTACTATACAACTTTCCCTTAGCACCCAGGTTACTCTTGATATCAGAGCATGGGAAGGCTGTGTGGTGAGGGAAAGATGTATACCAAAACATGGGAAAGCTGGGTGCTGAACAAAAGAGCCTCTTTCCCTCAGCATCCAGCTTTCCCATCCCATGCTTGTATCTTTGTCCCTCATCCTGGTATATAGCCCTATATATAGTATCCTAGTGTATAGACCTATCCATTTATTATTATTTTTTGCTGTACATTATATTTGTACTATAAATAACATTATAGATTTATTAATGTTGCATCTTAAATGGTAGTTGTTTGTTTTTAACGATACACGAGTTTTGGTATTTTTAGAGGGTTTTTTGACCCTTTTAGTATTAATTTTGCTTTTGTAGTATCTGAATTTTAAAAATGCCACACATGTACACATTCACAGAAATGCAGACATATACACTAGATTTTTATATACTATATATGTGAGCATTTTGTACACACTGTATATACTGTACAATGAAATAAGAAAGTTGGATGTCTGACAGCAAACCATGAAGATACATACAAACATATGTGCTGAATGCTGGAGGAGAGCCTGTTAGGGGCCCAGTGGGGGATCCATCGCCCAGCAGATGCACAAACCCAGCGGCCGGGTGATCATTGTGTTGCTATTACTGCTCTCCCCACCCATAAGCCCGCCCACCTCTCAGCATCGGCTTCAGTGGAAAGAGGTGGGCGGGATTATGGGTGTGAAGGGCAGGGAATATGCAGTTGCTTAAGTAGCCGGGACACCTGTTACCTCCAGAGTCGGCTGCTGCCTCCTGTGACGCTGCAATTTGCAGTGCAGGGACCAGATGGTCAGTGCTGCAATATATTTCCGCTGGATCTGCACACTTGGGCGCACATTAAGTTGAAGCAAGTGCTCGGGCTCCCTGAACTGGGGGCACGGTCGCAGTGGCGACCACTCGACCGCAATCATTCCGACCCTGGCCGGAACCCACCATGATGCTTTTTGAAAAAGAAGAATCATGCAGCCACCGGCAAAAAAAAAAACCAGCCTAATGTGCCCTTTAGAGAAACTCTCAGTTATGTACTCTTTGAGAGCTGATTTCTCAGGACCCAACAAGTTATATAGTCTGCACTTGGACAATTTTGCCCCCAGCATCAACCTTATAGTGCAGTCATTAGGCCTATGAACCGGCAATTCCAAACATCCCCCTCTGAGAACACATCATTAAAATCAGAGCAAGGACCAGGAAGACTGCCGAAATACAGGTTCCTAGACAGTGGTCTTTACAATATGTGCTCCACTTTATTATTTCTTGGGTTTGCCAGTCAACAGTGGGGTTATGTAATGCTAACCAAGGGAACCCATATACAATTTGTGCAGGAAAGCCCTTAAGAATGTAACATGATATGAGCTCCGAATTAAGTACCCCTATAAGGAGTTCCAGCTCCTACACACACTGAAAAGCCCCCCTGAGTAAGAGGTGACCAATCAATGGAAAAAAATCTGCACCGGATTTGATAACTCCTTCAAATCCAACCCTGAGGAATGAGCAAACTGTTCATCTATCAGGTTTGCCCCGAACCACTATCAAAAATGACCGTAATAGAGACTTCTAGGCCCCCAACCTTAACCGTTGTGGGTATTAAGGCGCACCGATCACCAGGATTTTCCTATATAACCTAAAGCCAGTGCAATACTGGCACTATCATGCTTGCTAATTCTATACATGCCTTTAGTGGTCAGCTCGGATGTATATATTTTGAAACACAAGCAAGTACAGTTTGTAAAATGAGCAGCTTCTTAAATGGCAACAGCTGCTGATCAGCTGATAGCTGGGGTGGATATTCATAGTTATCTCCTCCCCCTGTTAGTTATGCTAATTCTATTAAGGAATCCTTTTACTTTGTGACTAGAAGGACCTGTGCTGATGTCATACCTATGTGACCAGAAGGGGCAGGGCCTCTGCCAACATAGGTGATACCAGGAAGCAGCATTTTTTCTGTTGGTTGAGGCCCTGCTCTTTCTGGTCACATGGGTATGACATCAGCACAGGTCCTACTAGTCACAAAATAAAAGGATTCCATAATAGAATTAGCATAAGTAACCGGGGGAGTATGGCCAGGCACCCCAGCTATCAGCTGATTGGCAGCTGCTGTCATTCAAGAAGCTGCTCATTTTACAATGTTTACTTGCTTGTGTTTCAAAACCTATACATCCGAGCTGACAACTAAAAGTATGTATAGAATCAGCCTGATAGTGCCAGTATAGCACTGGCTTTAGGTTATATAGGAAAATCCTGGTGATTGGTATGCTTTAAATATTGAGATACCATAGTGGAGAATATACATAGACCCAGGTTGGGATACCCCAAACAGCCTGGTTCTAGGAGTTTTTCGACTGCCGTCTTTCCTTGGTGTTAGCACCTCCTAAGATTGACAGTCCTGAATTAGGGCTGACAGGAGAGAATTGTGGGTCTGCCAAACTTAATGATCTGACTGGTAAAGAGGTAAACAATAGTACAACTGTTGGAAATGGGGTAGCTCCAGAAAACTGAGCCGATGCCTGGTTGAGTGGGGACTCATTATTCCAGCTCCAGCATACCAGGGAAAATGACGATGACTCCACTTTAGACTGTGACTTTAATGTGCATGGAGGGTCAATTATCCTACTGAGGAAGAAACGTAGCCAGTCACAACCGTTGGTTTTTGAAGCAGACAACGTATATGCTGCAAGAGAAATTGGAGCTAAAAAAAACCCAAAACACATTGCAATGATGGAAATCGGCAGAATAAAATCACGGGAAAGGAGCCGACTGAGGATGTAGTGTTGGCATCCTCTACAATTTTTGAGCATAAAGCAGATGAACTTTCAATCTGTCAGACGAGAGTCCTATAGAAGAAGGAATCCTAGAGAGCACTGATCGAGAAAAAAAAAATCCATGAAGGTCACAGAGAGCAGACTAGTAAGCCACCCAGCTCTGGGGTGTCTGCCAGTGGAAATGGCACCAAAACTCTGAAAGAGAAATCTGAGAACATTGAAGAATCCAGAATACCTGAGGCTGAGGAGATGGCATGTGAGAAAAACTCTGAAGTTCCGGAAAAGCCAGAGGATTCATTGGAAACTAAGAGCTCGTCTGAACCTGCTGATGAAAGAGCAGATAGACCTCTGGAGTCTGAGAAACCACATGTCATGGCTGACAATAAACCCAAAGATTCTGTAGCTGCAGGTAAATTTGAAGAGTCTGCAACTCAAGGAGGTAGAAACTTTGGAAGAAGAAAAAGATGCAAATCTAAGGACAAAAAGAGGAAGTTCCGCGGAAAGAGCAGAATGCAATGGATGGTGAAAGATGGCTTCAAAAGATATAAGGAACTGTCTGAGGGCAGTGAAAGAATAGGAATCCGTCCTGTTGCCCAATGAGATTCCAAAATTGAGGACCAGATAGTGGTGGTGCATGGCTCTGATGTATGCTCCCGAATACTTGAGAGAAGCCTGTGCCAGTGAGATGGTGCCAAGGGCTAATCATTTAATAATACTAATCAATATCAATGGAAAAAAAATCAATATATTTTTTTCCGAAAGGAGTACAAAAGTCAAGAGTAATAAATATACATTTTTATTGAAACAAAACTCAAACCACACACACACATATATATAAAAGAGATGAACGCAGCAAAAAATCAAGGACATAGCAGCATCATAATATTGCACATAATAACATCCAAAATAGGACATAAAAGTGACCTGTGCATCAATATATCATCACCCAATATATTCATAATAAATAGCTATTCTGAACCATAAGGACTGTAAATAAAACGTGTCTGAGTGCATCAAATTGCACTTACCCCTTATGTAACAAAACAGAATTGTTATACTGATACTATATTTGACCATAATAGATGTAAATGTGCACAATTAGTCAACTAAATAAATTATGTGCTACCACCCAGTGGCTTGAAGAGCTGTGACTGCAGTACCTATCTCATTCAATAGGTGGATCTATTACAAAGTGAACTACAATGACAACGTGCGATACATTGATCTACCATATGCCGTCCAACACATGCTGTCAGCCTCGGCAAACCACAAGAGGATCACATAAATATGGAGACCGCTAACCGCAACTCTAAGCCAAAAAGTTACCTAGGTGTAGGTATGCCAAAGTGCCGCCGTCCTCTCCCCGACGTACATTTCGCTACCCGGCTTCTACAGGGTATAATATATTGATTTTTTTCCATTGATATTGATTTTGGGTAAAGGGCGTGTCGCTGCATTAATTGACCATTGTTTGTGTTGATGCATTTAATAATACTGTATACACATGAAGAAGCCGCCATATGCTTAGACCTTACAAAGCAGCTGTCCGCTGTCAGGATGTTAGGAAAAGATTGTAGTTAGAAAAGATGTAATAGGGCTCACAATACATACACTTGGAAATAACGTTCAGCAAGCCAGAAATATTTTTTCTGGGTTCCACAGCTATTGAATTCGAAGAAGATATGGGAATGTTTCGAATTTTCAAAAGCAGTTAAGAGAAGTCAAAAGGTTATTGGAATTTGTGGAAGATTTCATCCGGGTTCCCAGAAATATTAGTCAAAAATAAGAGATTTTAACACCGTCCCAGACTCAGCTGAAGATAGGAGGAGGGGAGAGGAGGGGACAGCTAATGTGGGCAGGAGTTTAGACAATAGGGATGTAACATTAGAAGACATAGGACTGAAAGACATCTGGAGACTAACTCACCCACATGACAGAGAGTATACACACTTCTCTCACCCTCATGATAGCTGGTCACGTATTGATCAGTTCTGGATCTCGCAAGACTTACTGAGTGGAACGCAAGATTGTGTGATAGAGAATATGGTGATCTCTGATCATAGTCTGGTGAGATTGGGCATTAGAGAGAAATTCAGGAGAGGTACAGATATCATATGGAGATTCCCATCGTTCCTTCTCAGGCAAGATAATTTCCATAAGGTGCTACAGGAGTGGTGGGGAGAATTCGCAGAGGACAATAAGGAACATAGAGAGTCCCCAGTGATATTTTGGGAAACGGCAAAAGCGGTCCTAAGGGGCCGTCTGGTGGGGTACGCAGCCATGATCAAACGGAAAACCAATGAGAATTATAATTTCCATAGTGAAGCAGTACGGGTAGCATATACAAATTATGTGACAAATAGATCTCCCATGACAAAAGGCAGATGGCTGGAGGCAAAAGAGGGATTTGACGAATGGGCCAAAAAAAAGGAACAACTATTCTGGTCGCACAAGGAGGTTGACTTACATAGGTTTGGCAACAAGGCGGGAAGGATGTTGGCCAATCTGGCAAGGGGCAGCAGAAAGATGACAGTGATCTCTAAACTGAAAACAAAGGGGGGAGAGGTGACTACGGATCCTAAGGACATTAATAAACTGTTGGGAGATTACTATAGAAAACTATATGGGTCAGGGAATAACGACATGACTGATGAGGCAGAGTGGCTAAGACAAGCCCAAATGCCTAGCTTGACGGAGGAAGATTTGAGTGCCTTAAACGCAGATATCACAGTAGAGGAGGTGACGAGAACAATTGGGGAGCTTAACACCAACAAGGCACCGGGACCTGACGGTTTCAATAGTGAATTCTATAAGGCTCTGAAGGATCTGATCTCGCCGGATCTAACCTCAGTCTTTAATGCTTTCCTGGGAGGGGCGGAAATACCCAAAAATTCCAACATAGCATATATTAAATTACTCCCCAAGGGAACCAAGGACCTGGATGATCCCTCTAGTTATAGACCTATATCGCTCATAAATCAGGATTTAAAAATTATGTCCAAGATCATGGCTAATAGACTGGCCGAGATCTTACCTAGGATCATTACGAATCACCAGGTGGGGTTTATTAAGGGGAGAAATGCCGTTACCAATATCCGAAAGACAATTCTAGTGGTAGATGCGGTTAGCCTGGGTCTCACTGAGGGAGGGGCTAGACCTGCCCTAGTTACACTTGACGCAGAAAAAGCGTTTGATAATGTAAATTGGGGGTGGTTAGACAGGGTAATGGAGGCCATAGGGATTGTAGGCAAGATGAGACTTTACATTAGAAACCTTTATGCCAACTCGGGAGCTAGGGTACACACTCCGGGCTTTCTATCAGACGTGTTCCCTTTGATGAAGGGAACAAGACAGGGCTGCCCATTATCTCCTCTTTTATTCAACCTGGCAATCGAGCCGTTGTCAAGAATACTACAGGGACAAAATAGCTTTAAAGGAATTAAGATAAGGGGTTCAGAAGTAAAGACAGCGCTTTTTGCTGATGACATCATACTTTATATGGGGGACCCCGGTGCGGATTTGCCACAGACTCTTGCCTTGATTGAAAAATTTGGCTCATTCTCCGGTTTCAAACTGAACAAAAAAAAATGCGAGATCATGTTCCTAAAGGGGCATCATGGGACAATGGGGGGACAAATAAGGGATGGCTGTCTATGTGGAATTCCTATAGCACAATCTTCAATTAAATACCTGGGAGTGCATATAGGAAGATCGGTGGAAACAATCTATAACTTGAATTATGGACCGCTAATCAGGAAAATTACAGTTCAATTAAAGGGATGGAAAGGTCTGCCACTTCCATTACTGGCAAGATGCCACCTGATAAAAATGATGAGCTTTCCTAGGCTGCTGTATCCCTTCCAGACAATCCCGCTATTGCTAAAACTAAAGGATGTGAATAAGCTCAACTCTGCGTATACAGAATTTCTGTGGAGGGGAAGGAAACCCAGAATAAAGCTGCGTACGCTGATGAAGTCAGCAGAGGAGGGAGGTCTAAACTTTCCAGATGTCCAAGGGTATAATCTTGTATGTATCATGAGGCATGTAATTGATTGGGTGAGAGGAACGAGTAGGCACTCAGATCATGCGATGGAAACTAAATATGCGTCACCGTGGGATCTGACGTCCATTCTGCACTCCCCACTATCCAGGGTTGAAGGGCACATAAGGAACTCAATTATATTCCGAGACACCATGCTAACATGGAAGTCGGTAAGGAAAAAACTGGGGCTCTCATGGAAAGTGTCCAAGTACTTGAACCCCTGGGCATTCCCAAATTTTCCCCTGGGACGAGAAAACAAGCTATTTACTAGATGGAAAGAGAGGGGAGTCAGGAGAATGATAGATGTTATGAATGTGGAGGACAGGAGGTGGATGACAGGTCGGGAAGTGTTGGATAAGTACAACCTTAATAGCTCACATATCATCCAATATGAACAATTGAAACATGGAATAATAGGAGACCTGGGTGTGGTTGGAAGAGAGCTGAACAGAAGTTCGATTGATGAGTTACTGGAATGTGATGTAACAAGTATAAATGTCTCTAAAATTTATCGATCGCTAAGGGGGGTGCTTATCTCACGGGAGGATAGTCGGACTTTAAAAGCGTGGGGGAAACAATTGGGAAGGGAAGAAGTGGTGGATGATATACTGAGAGGATGGGTACAAGTGCGGAAACATATTACCAATGAGAGATGGAGAGACACTCAATTCAGAATTCTACATAGGGCCATTATAGGTTTCAACATACCAGGTAGGGATAGGTGGTGTCCTAAGTGTCAAAAAGAAAAAACGGATATGCTGCATGGGCTATGGGAATGTGAGACAATCGCTAGGTTCTGGAACCAAGTCAGACTATTTGCCCAGTCAACATGGGGAATTTTCAGCAAACTAGACTTAATGGTGTGGATTTTCCACTCCTTTGAGGGAGGAGTAGGAGAAGGACCGAGCACGCAGGAAAAGAGGAAATACGCAATAACGCATGACATAGCCATGATAGCTAAGCGTTGCATCTTAAAACACTGGATTCAAAGGGAGGGCCCATCCATAAAGGAGGTTATGGGCGAACTACACAACCTTCTGAAGTGGGAAAAACTAGAAGCGGAGAGGGATAAAGATGGGTTGACAGCCAAGTTTTTTGTGAGATGGAGACATTTTATTGAAAGCCAATTCACACAGGGAGAAATAATTAACCTGATGGCACCTTTTGTTCACTCGGAGTGGTATATCCTGAGCGATATCCAGGACAGCCTGGGTAAACTGAGAATCACCTAGGAGGGGGCTCTGGCGGGAGGGGGAGACGAGACGGTTGGGAATACCAAGGCATGCTAGCAAAATTGAAATCATTTAGGGACGACACAGAGATTTAACGAATTGTATTGCATATGTTATATTATATTTCATTACCTCTGTTTTGGTTTAATGTTACTGTATACTATCTTAAATCGAACAGCAACATGGAACTCCAAATTGGGGTATCACCCACCTCTATGTCACATTTTGTCAGACGAATGTTCTTCTTTTGCAATGATACTTGTCATGTTTTTACAAATTTGAAAAAATCAATAAAAAACGTTTTTGAAAAAAAAAAAAAATAAGAGATTTTATCCAGTGCAGGACCGTTGTCCTGCCATGGATAAATTCCAAGTTACTATGGAACGAGACCTCCGTAATCTGTCACTTCAAAATGATAAATGTCAAAAAGTTGCATTCAATAACAATTTATCTGTTGAGGCAAGACTTGCATTAAAACAATTAAAAGACAATCTGGATATAACCATCAAATGTTCAGATAAGGGGGGTTCAGTGGTGGTGATTGTGACGGGGTGTACAACAGAGCAAAGGATGGACGAGGCCGAGGGACGATCCAACAGGTTTATTCACAAGAATACTGGAACAGCACACGATAAGTCCACGTAAAACAGATTCGGGGCCCTTCCCGACAATCCTCGGACCGGATAACAAAGCAATCGTCCTTACAGTAGTCCAAAGAGTTCGACACAATCCCACGTGGCCGCGGATCTCCAGTCTGTAACAGTCCACACACACAGACCCCAGGATCCAGCCTCAGCTATGGATCCTAGTCCTTCTCCAGCCGAGCTCCAACTAACTGAACTAACATGTTCTTCTCTCCTGGGATCAGCCCCTTAGTTGGGCACACCTCCCCCTGGCCATTTGATGCATGAATGGACTTTAGACTGCTGGCTCTGTTCTGTTTACCAAGTTGTGGTTGGAGAAGTCCCATGCTGAGAAGAACAATATATATGCAACCCCCACCAAATCAATGACAATAGCTACTGCTGAAGCCTGAGTGCAAGATGATACAGGCTGGGAAAAGGTATAGTCACTTACATCCCAAGACATAGTATTACAGCAAATACAGTGAGAAGGTAAAATACATCACATGGCATCTTATACAAAAATATGGGATGGAGAAAACTACATACATCATGACAATCCCTCCCCCTCCCAACTTGTGTACGTACTAGGGACCTCTACAGGTCACTGGTTAAGTACACACAGGCAGAGCGTTACTTACATGTGGCTTCATGCAGCCACGAATTGGCATCGTAGCTCTCCCACATCATTGCCCAGGAGAACAGCTGCAGGCAGACCACCCATCACCCCAACCACACATCGCCTGACCCCAAAACCAAAGTTCAGATCCACAGTGGCTATGGGAATAGTCCTCCATTGTCCACTAGCCAGTTCAATGACAATCCCAGGTCCTCTATGGATTGCCTCAGGCCGAACCACTCGGGGATCAGCCAGTGTGAGGAAAGCACCCGAGTCACAAAATCCAACAAGTCTCTGTCCATCCAGCACAACCTCCTGCAAGTGCTTACCTCGATGAGCAGAAGTCGTCATAACTGCGGGTCGCACCCCGTAAACTCCTGGTGGTGCAACATGGGGGGCTGAGTCACTAGGCCAGTCCTCACTTAGCGGTGCCACATCTTCCTCCATGGCACTGGGCTGTAAATAATTAACAATCCGATTGGGTGCAGGATCAGTCCTCATTTGAACAGCTGGGCAGGAGACTTGCCGATGCCCTGGCTGTCCACATTGATAGCATCTGAGCTGGGTCTCCCTCCATCCAAGGCGTCCTCTTGGGTAAGGGGTAGGGGAACTTGGAGGCCGGCTCCCACCTGAAGGTGCTGTAGGGGTTCGAGGATGATTCCTCCATGGGCTGACTGGGCATGAGGCCTGCAAATGCCCGGGATGCCTACAAACATAACACCTGCGCTCTGTTACTTCCTCTCCCCGGCGTATTCCAGAAAGTGCAGTAGAAGCAACTGGAGGCACATTCACACGGGTATCAACATGTGGTGGCTTAGAGGAACGGGGAACAATGGGGACAGAATAACTGGGGGAATCCGGTGTTGTGGAGCTGTTGGGCGTCTCTCCATCCTCCAACAGAACTCTCCACTGAGGCTTGATAGTGAGCACCTCATCAGCTAGAGCAGCAGCTTGTTCCACAGTTGACGGCTTTCTCTCACGCACCCATTCTCTGATTTCCGCAGGGCACCTGGCATAGAACTGCTCTTTCAGGATGACCTGGAGGAAGGTCTCCCAAGTTAAGGCTCCCTCTCCCTCCAGCCAGCGATGGCATACTTGTTTCAGTCTGTGGGCAAACATCTTGAAAGACACTTCTCCATCACAGGATAATGTACGGAACTTAGTCCTATAAGTATCTGGGGTCACGGCATAATGTTCCAGAATGGTCTGTTTTATCTCCCCATACTCACAATTCCACTCAGGGTCCATAGCTCTATAGGCGTCGGCAGCTCCACCCTCCAAGAGGCCCACCAGGTGTCTGACTCGCTCTCTTTCTGGGACTTCCATTAATCGGCACTGATGCTCAAAGTCCTGAAAGAAGCCCTCAATGTCACCTGCAGCTTCATTAAATGGCTTAAAGTCCTTGCGGGACACTCTGGAGAATTCCCTCATAGTGGGTGCTGTGGTTACAGTTTGTCTGGAGCCTCTAGCTGCTTCCACAGCAAATCTCCTCTCCAGCAATGCCCTCTCTTGAGCTCTGCGAATAGCCTCCCTCTTATCTTCTATGGTGGCCTCATCTCCAAGCAGTGCCATCTCCTCCTCATACCACACAATCCATTGACTTTTTTGGGTATTTACCTCCAGCTCCCGTCTTTCTTCCGTTTGCTGTGAGGATCCTTCCTCCACGTCATTTTGCGAGCAGACTCCTTCTAGCGCCTCAATCAGCTGCTCCTTGGAGAGTCCTTTGAAACGAACTCCTACTTCACGGGCCTTTGATTGCAGGCTCCCCAAAGTCCAGGTCTTGTACTCTGCAGTGCTGGTTCCTGATGTTGAGCCATTGTCCTCCATTCCTTCTGCTCTGATCCCACCGCTGCCACCAGTTTGTGACGGGGTGTACAACAGAGCAAAGGATGGACGAGGCCGAGGGACGATCCAACAGGTTTATTCACAAGAATACTGGAACAGCACACGATAAGTCCACGTAAAATAGATTCGGGGCCCTTCCCGACAATCCTCGGACCGGATAACAAAGCAATCGTCCTTACAGTAGTCCAAAGAGTTCGACACAATCCCACGTGGCCGCGGATCTCCAGTCTGTAACAGTCCACACACACAGACCCCAGGATCCAGCCTCAGCTATGGATCCTAGTCCTTCTCCAGCCGAGCTCCAACTAACTGAACTAACATGTTCTTCTCTCCTGGGATCAGCCCCTTAGTTGGGCACACCTCCCCCTGGCCATTTGATGCATGAATGGACTTTAGACTGCTGGCTCTGTTCTGTTTACCAAGTTGTGGTTGGAGAAGTCCCATGCTGAGAAGAACAATATATATGCAACCCCCACCAAATCAATGACAATAGCTACTGCTGAAGCCTGAGTGCAAGATGATACAGGCTGGGAAAAGGTATAGTCACTTACATCCCAAGACATAGTATTACAGCAAATACAGTGAGAAGGTAAAATACATCACATGGCATCTTATACAAAAATATGGGATGGAGAAAACTACATACATCATGACAGTGATGAACACTGTGGATTATATTGAGTGGATATTGAAAATGTTAAGTGACACCTCCACGTACTCGCCACTACCATCGGACCCCACAAATAGATTGAAAATTCATTTTGATAGGCTCATAGACAAGGGTCTTCAGTTGGGTTGTTTTAGTATCAGAGAGGTGAAGTTTCTTAAAGAAACAGAAGCCACAACCCCTATTATGCATGCACTGCCCAAAACTCATAAAGGGATCTCACCCCCCCCTCATGCGACCGATCATATCTGGAATCGGTTCTATCAGCGAACAATTGGGGGAATGGCTGGATAGAATATTACAACCCCTACTACGTAGGGTTCCTGGTTATCTCAAAGACACCTCTTCTGTTTTACAAAGCATGAAACATATTCGTTGGTCCCCTCAATATACTTGGTTGACTATAGATGTAGTGTCTTTGTATCAATCCATTCCTGTGACAGTGGCTTTATCGGCACTCAAACATCATTTGACCACATATTCTGATATGACTATGGACATCATCGATTACATCATAAATGTGGTTCAATTTCTTATGTTAAACAATTATTTCTATTTTAATGGTAAATATTTTGTTCGGAGTGCTGGAGTCTCAATGGGGGCTAAATACTCACCCTCTGTGGCTAATTTGACTATGAGTTGGTGGGAAGGAATGTACATCTATGACTCACAGAACCCCTTTTTAAGAGACATAGTATGGTATGGCAGATTCATAGACGATATGTTAATCATATGGACGGGCTATGAATCTGCCGTACAAGATTTTACTTTTTATTTGAATAATAACATCTTTAATCTTGAATTTAAAGTTCAACATAGCCATAACATTACTCAGTTCTTGGATTTGACTTTAGAGGGGAAAATGTTCTCTAAAATTTTGACCAAAACGTACAGAAAACAAATAGCAAGGAACACAATTTTATATGCCACTAGTCACCGCCCAGCACATACAATTAAAGCAATCCCCTTGGGTGAGATTATTAGAGCAAATCGCAATTGTAACACCCCTGATTCTTATACTGCAGAATTAAATAACATTGAGACTCGCTTACAAGCCAGAGGATACCAAAATTGGATGATTACTAGGGCCAAAAAAATCATTAATAATGACTCATATTCATCAGTATTAGAACTAAATGATAATCCAAAAAAAAACAAGTAAATCTAGAAAGCGGAAAAAGAATTATATATCACAAAACAATTCACTCACTCTTGTACTGAAATACAGTAACCAATTTGACATCATTAAATACATGTTTCACAAGAATATTTCTATTTTGAGAGAAGATGACATTTTAAATAAAATATTACATAACAACTACAAAGTAGTGTTTAAAAAAGCAACTACATTGGCCAATATTCTCTCACCCAGTGCTGTCAGATTTCCCAAACCCAAAGGCAATTGGTTATCATTGAGGGTTTTTTACAAATGCGGCTTGCACAACTGCAAGATGTGTATGGTTGCAAAAAAATGCAAATGTTTTACTGACACAACTAACAATAATAAACATCAAATCAATTATTTTTTAAATTGTAACACCAGGTGGGTTACTTATATTATAGAGTGCAATAAATGCAACCTAAAATATGTTGGCAGCACAAAACGAACGGTTTGTACCAGAATTAAGGAACATCTTCATGATATTGTCAAATATAACCCAGTAAAAAACACATCACAAGCTTCTAAGCATTTTATTCAAGAACATGACAGGTCGATTTAATTTTTTTCCGCATATGCGATTGAAAAACTGCATAAAAAGCCTAGACATGGTTTTAGCTTAGATGGTCTGAGAAATAGAGAGGCATGGTGGATCTTTCAATTGAATACCAGAGTTCCCCATGGCTTGAATCTCAGACGTGATATCATGCTACATTATTAATATTAATGTCTGGGCTTTGTATTGCGGTTGTAAAGAAAGTTACTATATTGCGATCTCGATCGCAATCATAGCCTTTCTTCTATGCGGTGGGTGTCACTTTTTTCCTCCCTTTGTAGACCTTTGGTGTTAATGGAAAGACTGTAGACAACTATGGTGACCTCTTTGGTATAAGTATGCTTGCTTGTTTACAGCAATATTCCGGTCCAGTGTGTTACTGGTTGTATTCACTCATTATTAAGACTATTTTAGGTTGTTAATTTAATGTTGGCAACTCCAGTAATTGATAGTAATTCTGTAATTCTATTGCGTCAAAAATTTCAAATTGGCCACTTGGTTTTGTTTTAAAACTATTCTGATAAACTTGACAATGGCTTTTGATGCTGAGGTGCCATGTTTTTCCAATTGCTGTGATAATCTGCATGATAGTGCAGTGGTTTAAAGGGAAAGTATCGCGTTTTTTTATTTTTGTATTAAAAATAGTGATTCTGAAATCAAGTATTTCTAATACAAAATGAAAATCGTAGCTTATTTACTTTTTCTGTTATTCTAATTTTACTGTATGCACTGGGGGCCATGTTGGATTTGCTGTGTGTGTAACGACAGTTACACACTCCTTTATGGCAGCCCCTGTGCATAGAGAATAGTGGTCGCTATCCGACCCTATGTTTAACGTTACAGTGGGCGTATGCTGTGACCTGGACGCGCCCCCTGGGCTGTCCAGATCACAGCAGAGGGAGGAGTTTAGCCGCCATCATCGTGGAGCTCACAGCGTATGCTGTTTGCTCCACTTCACCCCTGTCAACCGCCGGGATGTGTGAGTACAAGCCGCCTCCCCTCCCCTGCCCCTGTTACCGATGACACCGCCTCCCTCCGCTCTCCCCAGCCCCCGCTACTGCTACCGCTAGTGCCGCCCCTCGCCGTTCCCATCTCCGCTGACACCCCATCCCTTCGCTCTCCTCAGCCCCCGCTAGTGCCGCCCCTCCCCCTCGCTGTTACCGTCACCGCTGACACCCCATCCCTCCGCTCTCCCCAGCCCCCGTTACTGCTACCGCCGCCCCTCCCCCCGCCGTTACCGTCTCCGATGACACTTCCTCCCTCCGCTCTCCCCAGCCACCGCTCTGCTCGCCGCTGCTGTGTATGTGTGCGCCCTTGCCCCACTGCATGCGAGTACCGCCGCTGATGCTGTCTGCACGGCTGTGTATTATCCTCTCCTGTTTGATACTATCTGCTGAGCCGTGTATCTAATCCTCTCTTGTGTGATACACAGCTCAGCAGACCGCATCACCCAGGACAGGATTAGATAAACGGCCGTGCACACAGCATCACCCAGGACAGGATTAGATACACAGCTCAGCAGACAGTATCACCCAGGACAGGATTAGATACACAGCTCATCAGACAGTATCTAATCCTGTCCTGGGTGATGCTGTCTGATGAGCTGTGTATCTAATCCTGTCCTGGGTGATACTGTCTGCTGAGCTGTGTATCTAATCCTGTCCTGGGTGATGCTGTGTGCACGGCCGTGTATCTAATCCTCTCCTGTGTGATGCTGTGTGCACGGCCGTGTATCTAATCCTGTCCTGGGTGATGCGGTCTGCACGGCCGTGTATCTAATCCTGTCCTGGGTGATGCTGTGTGCACGTGCCGTGTATCTAATCCTCTCCTGGGTGATGCTGTGTGCACGGCCGTGTATCTAATCCTCTCCTGGGTGATGCTGTGTGCACGGCCGTGTATCTAATCCTAGCCTGTGTGATACTGTCTGCTGAGCCGTGTATCTAATCCTAGCCTGTGTGATACTGTCTGCTGAGCTGTGTATCTAATCCTAGCCTGTGTGATACTGTCTGCTGAGCTGTGTATCTAATCCTAGCCTGGGTGATACTGTCTGCTGAGCTGTGTATCTAATCCTAGCCTGGGTGATACTGTCTGCTGAGTTGTGTGTCTAATCCTCTCCTGTGTGATACTGTCTGCAGAGCCGTGTATCTAATCCTATCCTGTGTGATACTCCTGCTGTCCTTGGTGACACTTTAGACATTTCTGGTCACCAACAAAATGGCTCTGCATTGTGTCCTTACATGTCATTCTCTGTTATCCTTTGTAAACACTCAGATTGGGAGGTGGAGGCGTGCCACCACACACAGGAGAGCAGACTCCGCCCACTTTACTGCAAGCTGTAATGTGAGCTTTTTCCTACAGTGGGATTTCTGTAGGATTTCAGAAGCTGCTCCCCCTAGTGTTTAACAGTGGAAACAGTGGAAAATATTAAACTTTTTAATTTTTTTTTACATTTTGCTCAATTAAAAAAAGAAAATAATATTTAAACAAAACATTAAAATAATATTACTTTACATTTTTTCAGGTATTTAATTTTTTTTTTTTTTCTGACGATACATTCCCTTTAAAGCCCTTCCATGACTAAATTGTCATTATATCTGAATCAGTGTTTGTTAATATCAATTTGATCCTGTTTAATACTAAAAACTTTTGTATTCTACAGAAACATCTTATGAATGAACGCATCATTTGGTTTTTATTATAAAAACGATTTTCGAATCAATCGACGTAGGACTTTGTTCAGATTGATTTATGATGATATGGATCTCTCCATGTCCAATGCACCAGTTGCTTCTCAGTATAAGAACAATTCAAGGAATAACTGATAAAGGACTGTGCTTATATTCACCCACAGTGACATGAACTTTTCCATCATGTTCGACTTGGAGATTTCCTAAAAAGAACGCAATTGTGACATCAGCCTAATATAAAGGAATTTCCCTAATTTTTTCCAAACAAAATGAACTGCTTTATTCTAACCATCATGGACTATTTGAATTATTCATTTATAAGTGATATATACAAGAAATGGCAATAGCCATAATGTTTGATGAATTTGTATACAATTTTTCATGTTTTTTTATTATATTCATAAAAACATGATAAATATGAATCACGTTAATCAATTTTCATATAAATTAGTGGTCTTCCAGTGTTTTTAAGAAATATCTTAATGGAAAAATGTTTCATGAAAAATAATTATTCACTGTTCACTTTATGTATGTTTTCCACCTTTATATCATATATCTCATATTTTATCATATTGATATTACATTGGTGAGACTCCATATGATTGCTCTATATTTTTATTTCATACATCTTTATAAAAATAATTATATAAAAATATAACAAAATTATAGAAATAACAGAAAAATAAATAAATAAATAGAAGAGTCATGTATATAAAAATATGATTCTCTTTTTATTATTGCAAGTACATATTACAGATAGCATGAATGTATGATACATTCATTTTTTTCTCAGAGTTTTCTTTATACAAGTTCCCTGTTTTCTAACCATCAGGGACATTTAATATTTAAAAAAATAATAAATAGAGCATTCATATGTGGTCCTAACAGAAGTATTCTGTTTTACACATTTTTTCACTTGTTCACTTCTGTCTAATCCAGCTTTGTCTGCTGACTCACATGTTCCCATTTCCCCTTAATTGCCCCAGAAGGAGAGAGGGGGGTATATAGCGGCATTGGCAACATTCACTAGTTGTTATGATTAAGGGCGTTAAGCCAGAAACGCGTTAACCACGACTAAATGCCTTGTCTGAACTGCACTGAATAAATCACCTGGTCACTCAGCCGGATCGTTTTCTTCATTTGTCCCAGAAATATTGTCAGGAAAATTAGTAGAAAGAATAAAACAAAGTCATCCAGAAGTTTATGGATAAAGCCAGAGTTGTGATAGGGAGAATTGAAAGTTGTAATGAAGCCAAAATACCCCATGGAGAAGGTATGGTTCCATTGGTTGTTGCAGGAATGAAGGAAGGTATTGGAAATGTACGGGTTCTTCTAGAACAAGGGTGCCCAACCTGTGGCTTAAGAACATCATGTGGCTCAATGGACCATGTTTTGTGGTTAGCTGCTGTCTCACAGCTTGATGTATTAGCACAAGGTCTAGCAAACAGTTATGACGAGAAGGTCTCCCGATGGTGGCTTTTGGGAGTTACCCTGCATACAAGAGCAATTCTGGATACATAGATGCTGGAGTGGGGTAATAAATATGGCGGGCTAGAGATAGGATGATACTATTAGTTGGAGTGTTGAAGCTGGACATAATAGTTAAGTTGGAGTGCTTCATGCAAGATTTCTGAACCCATGGTTGTAAGTATACTGATTATAATTTGGGGTGGCACAAGGTGAGTTCTGGCTGTCATTATACTAGTAATTTTGATCCTGGGTGATATTACAGTGGGGGAGGGTCGACGCACTGCATATGGCTCGCAACCATCTCTCAGAACTGAATGTGGCTCTCAAGGTTAGAAAGGTTGGGGACCGCAGTTCTAGAATATCACATTGCATACCCAGAAGAAGTTAAGACTTGAAAGACTGAAGATTGATGAACAAACTTCAGCAAGTTGATATGAGTGGGCATCCAACTTCAAGCCGGGGCCTAGAGATAAAGAAATGTTATTCAGCTGCTATATGTATTGCCTCATTTGTCAGGGGAAGCAGGTCCAACAGTGGAAGGAGCTCAGAAAGGGCCCAATTACACATCGGGCTATGGTAAAAACTCTGAACTGTCGAAGTCTTCTGAAGCAGAATTGGAAAGTAAGGATGAAGTGAGTGATTGGTCTCTACCTGCGGACAGTAATAGAAAAATTAGCTGACAGATAGGCAGCCAAAGAAGCGCTGGAAGAAGAGGTTATAGTAGATCTGCAAAATGAGGATGCAGAGTATCTAGAAATGGCAGATCTTCAATCAGTTCGATACTGAAGGACCAAGACAGTAACCTTCATAGTGTATTGATAACCCAGAGTCAGACCAGAGAAGACTCTTTGGTTCGGTAGGGAGAGGTGCCAAGCCCCACGGCTTTAGGCAGAGGGGGAAGGTATGTAAGATGGTGATTCTGGTACATGTAGCACCAAGAGACTTATTAGAGCGAGTGAGCCTATCCACATCTCCACCCATGGCTGTGTCTCATATGTTATAATGGTGTCTTTTTGTTTGATACCTGGTAAGTGTGAGGAAATTGTTATACCTCTAGAAGGAACCTCTGAGAGAGAAAGAGAATTATATTCTCCTGATCGGGCAAGGTATGAATGGAGATTGCTACACCTCCACTGGGACACTTGTGTGGAGAAGTTGTATCCGAACCTGTACAAGTGGACCTGTAGCGCCCCTGAAGCCATCAGGGAGCTATAAGGTACTGCATCCCCAGCGGGATGCAGGGCCTACCTCCTTAGGGACCCGGTAACCCAGTGCCGGTGTGGCGCCCCTGAGGCTTCTGTCACCACAGAGACATTGCATCTTAACCAGAGGTGTGATGTCCCATCCTAGGTAAGGACAAGGGTACATACCGGTTCACAGGCAACTCTGCACAAACACTCATTGCTAGGCACATACAGGAACCAGAGATAGTGGCAGCTACCCCCGTGTTGTAGTCAGGGGGGCCGTAAGACCCATCTCTCCTCCCATGGGGTGGGGGCCTAGCAACAAGGAAAGTGGGAAGAGCCAACTAGAAAGTGAGAGTAGAAACAGGAAGTTCAAGTTCAGAGTAGTCAGTCTGTAGGAGAGGAGTGAGAGAGGAGTCTGCGTGAGGCAGAGGAGGAGAGTGGTAGTGGGTTGAGACAGTGAAGAGAGAGAAGGTTCCTGGTGGAGATCCTGGAGCCCAGGTGACACTACAGACAGAAGAGAGGATCCCAGGGCCACGGAAGGGCATATTTGCTCGTGGCCTGTTCCACAGGAAGATCGGGTGGAGGGATCTGGCTGCATTCGGGGACGGTCCCCAGACAGAGGGAAGAAAGACATTTCCTCGTAAAGTGACACCGAAGGCCCAGGGTGGTTGCAAGCGCCCAGGGCCACAACCTGCCGTAGATCCCCGGGGAAGAGGGCAAGATTCCAGTCAGGCAAGCCCCCTTGACCAGATTCTATGGTAGAGGCCAAGACAAGTTCATCTATCAAAGTCAAGGCTGTGAAGCCAGCCAAGGAAAGAGACATAAAAGTGGTGTAGCGGTATTAACCCTAAGAATTACCTGGGATCGGCGGAGGCACTGGACAGTGGATCCCAGCATACCGGGGGCAACCGGACAGCTGCCGTGTTAGAGAACACAGTGAGTAAAAGACCTTGAACTGCAACCCCTGGTGTTGCTTCCTTTATTCCGCACTGCACCGCATCATTCCCAAAACACCATAGACTCTTAAAAGCACCAACGGTTACCCCGGGGTACCGCTCCACCTGTGGGGAGCAGAACCACCATAGCTGCCATTCCATCAGCCCCGGAGGCCCCATCCAGCAGCGGTGGCTCCATAGCCGCAATCCACAGGTGGCGTCACGCATATATATTTCCACAAACTTTATTATTGATCATCACCCCCACAGCCGCCATATTAATTGACCCCGCCAGGGTCACGGAGTCGGGCCCCGCCACCGCTGACTACCCCCGAACTAGTCCGGCCCGACACCGCGGGTCACCCAGAGCCCTGGGGTGAGCAAGTCAACTTTGGCGTCACGAACAGGATTTCGTGCCCGGTCCCACCGGGTACTGTGCGCCTTACAGAGCTGTGTTTAAAAGACTGTTTTACTGTGTGAAAACTGCCGCCATTGAGACTGCTGAGCACGGGAGGAAAAGGGGCGTGCCTGAAGGGGCGCAAAAATAATCCCCGCCCCTTGTCTTGAGAAAAGAGCGTGAAGTTAGATCCCGCCTCCGCTATGCAAGGAGGAGGATTAAAAAATGGCGCATAAGGAAGCTGAAAGTCTGGCAAAGTGATCCTAGATGCCAGACCAGAACACTGATAGAATGTACTGGATCGTAGGTGGAGTGATGCCGGATGTGGTGGGCTGGGTGCCAGCTTGGCGCCAAGCGCTGGTACAGCCCCCGACTCCGCCTCCAGAGTGGAGAAGGGTGCAGCCGAGCAGTGTGGTCGAGTACTCGAGAGAAGTGGACGCTAGCGAGAACCAGGCAGGAAAGATGGCAGAGTACTGGCGACCAGGCACCCCAGGGAAGAGAACCGCAGACCCGGACCTGGACATGATGCGGATGGAAGTGGAGCTGATGACCCGGCAGCTGCATAAACTCCAGGCGGAGATCAAGCAGCGAGAGGGCGGAGAGGCCGAACCGGGACACGCTGACGAGCCCCGAGCAGCGTCCGGAGTGGAGAGCCGACAGGCCCAGAAGGCTGCGACCGACCAGGGTAAGGGAGACGTCACCCCCACCCGGCCGAGCCCAGGGCCCAGCAACCCACCGATGCCCGGCCCACCTGCAGGAGGCCACCGCTGACCCCGCCGAAGCACGGCTCGCCGCAGGTCCCCATGCTGAAGACAGCAGCCTAGACAGCCCGGACCCCGACCAACTAGTGGGTCCCTTCCCTAGCCCTCCCACCGGCGTTCCTGGTGCGTCTTCGCCTGGGATAAATTGGGACGCAGCACTGGTCCGCGATTGGGGACTGGCCCATCCTATCCTGCCCGTCTCGACCCCGCTCGCCACGGAGATAGCATGCGAGCGGCAACTCGAACAATACCGGCTCGAGAGAGAACGCCGGGAAGAGAAGAGGAGAGCGACGGAGGCTGCCAACCTGGCCTCAAAAGTGAAAATTAGGAGGTCCCGAAAGGCGAGCCATGACCTGGTCAGGAAGGGCCAAGTCCTGGACTTTAAGCAGGAGGAGGGCTGGGGCTTCATCCGGGAGCCCGGCCTGGGAAAGAATGTCTTCGCCTCCCGCCGGGACATAGAGGAGCATTTGGAGAGAGGCCACCCAGGGCGCGATGTTCAGCCGGGCGACCTGGCAAAGTATACAAGACTAATGGGAAACTGAGGGTGGTATGCCCTAGTTGTCGACGTCCTACGGGAAGAAGCAGCCCCGGTGGAGCCAGCTTGCCGCAGTCCAACTCCAGTAAGCACCCATGACCAGCAGACCCAGACCCTCCTGTCTGCGGCATACCTGCTACCTGGGGCTATGCCAGAGTGGGATCCCCGCATCTACCCTCGCGATTAAGTAAGGAGAAGAAAACTGCAAACTGTAAATAGCCCGTTTGTCCCTCATCCTTTGTGAAGATGTCCCCTTTGCATCGCCCCTTTGTTCTTTTCGAAGAAGCCACCCATCCCTGAATTCCTGCCCCTCTGTGCTTTTTGTAGATGTCACCCCCCCACTGTTTATGTGTTACTGGGCCACTGGACTTGAAAGTGGTCCGCAGTTGAATGTGTATATATGTGTGTTGTTGAATAACCAGGCCACTGGACGTAATGTGGCTGGTTTGTTTTCGTTTAAAAAAGACACTCTGGCCACTGGACTATGCGTGGCCAGGACTACATATTGTAAATAGTTGCACCAGTTGTGCCCCCTACCAGAATTGTGGTGGGAATGTGCCTGTAGCACTTGTGCATTGGACTGTTAAGTGCACCAAAGACTTTAAAGTTTTATTTTCCTAAGTTTGCAACGTTTAAGAAAAGTGCCTCCCATAAAGGGATGAAAAATTTTATGATTTTAACTAGAAGGTGGCCCGATTCTACGCATCGGGTATTCTAGAATTTACGTATTGTGTAGTTCATGTATGATTTTTGTTATATATATATATATATATATATATATATATAGATGTTGTTGTGTGTAGTTACCAAGTGTTTGTGTAGGGCGCTGTACATGTTCTGAGTGTCGCGGGGGGTGAGAGCGGTGTTGTATGTGTGTTGCGTGTGTTGCGTTGTTTGTGGAGCGCTGTGTGTCTGTAGCGTTGTGTGTGTGTGTGTGTTGTGCGGTTTGTGTGTGTGTGGTGTGTTTTGGGGGGAGGTATGTTTTGAGAAATGTGTGTGTTGTGCAGCATGTGCGTATATTTGTGTGTGAAGCGTTGTCTGTGTGTGTGGGTGTCTGTGTAGGGCGTTGTTTGTGATTCCTAGTGTGTGTGTGTTGTGCAGTGCGCGTGTGTGTGTGTGTTGGGGGGAGGTGTGCACCTCCCATCGTGCTCCATCCCCCATGCTGCGCACCCCCCATCGTGCTGCATCCCCCATGCTGCGCACTCCCAAACGTGCTCCATCCGCCATGCTGCGCACTCCCAAACGTGGTCCATCCGCCATGCTGCGCACTCCCAAACGTGCTCCATCCGGCATGCTGCGCACTCCCAAACGTGCTCCATCCGCCATGCTGCGCACTCCCAAACGTGCTCCATCCGCCATGCTGCGCACTCCCAAACGTGCTCCATCCGCCATGCTGCGCACTCCCAAACGTGCTCCATCCGCCATGCTGCGCACTCCCAAACGTGGTCCATCCGCCATGCTGCGCACTCCCAAACGTGCTCCATCCGCCATGCTGCGCACTCCCAAACGTGCTCCATCCGCCATTCTGCGCACTCCCAAACGTGCTCCATCCGCCATACTGCGCACTCCCCATCGTGCACCATCCGGCATGCTGCGCACTCCCAAACGTGCTCCATCCGTCATGCTGCGCACTCCCAAACGTGCTCCATCCGTCATGCTGCCCACTCCCAAACGTGCTCCATCCGCCATGCTGCGCACTCCCAAACGTGCTCCATCCGCCATGCTGCGCACCCCCCATCATGCTCCATCCGCTTGGGAGTGCGCAGCATGCCGGATGGTGCACGATGGGGAGTGCGCAGTATGGCGGATGGAGCAGGTTTGGGAGTGCGCAGTATGGCGGATGGAGCACGTTTGGGAGTGCGCAGCATGGCGGATGGACCACGTTTGGGAGTGCGCAGCATGGCGGATGGACCACGTTTGGGAGTGCGCAGCATGGCGGATGGACCACGTTTGGGAGTGCGCAGCATGGCGGATGGAGCACGTTTGGGAGTGCGCAGCATGGCGGATGGAGCACGTTTGGGAGTGCGCAGCATGGCGGATGGAGCATGATGGGGGGTGCGCAGCATGGCGGATGGAGCACGTTTGGGAGTGCGCAGCATGGCGGATGGAGCACTTTTGGGAGTGTGCAGCATGGCGGATAGAGCACGATGGGGAGTGCGCAGCATGGCGGATAGAGCACGATGGGGAGTGCGCAGCATGGCGGATGGAGCACGTTTGGGAGTGCGCAGCATGGGGGATGGAGCACGTTTGGGAGTGTGCAGCATGGCGGATAGAGCACGATGGGGAGTGCGCAGTATGGCGGATGGAGCACGTTTGGGAGTGCGCAGCATGGCGGATGGAGCACGTTTGGGAGTGTGCAGCATGGCGGATAGAGCACGATGGGGAGTGCGCAGCATGGCGGATGGAGCACGTTTGGGAGTGCGCAGCATGGGGGATGCAGCACGATGGGGAGTGCGCAGTATGGCGGATGGAGCACGTTTGCTCAGCCTCTCTCCTTCCAGCCTCCCTCAGCATCAGCCTCCCCCTCCCAGCCTTCCCCAAGATCAGCCTCTCTGCTCCCAGCCTCCTCCAGCACGCCGTGCTCCTCTGCCGACACTCACCCACACCCGATCGCATCCACTCACCCACACAACCGATCGCATCCACTCACCCACACAACCGATCGCATCCACTCACACACACAACCGATCGCATCCACTCACACACACAACCGATCGCATGCACTCACACACACAACAGATCGCATCCACTCACACACACAACCGATCGCATCCACTCACACACACCCGATCGCATCCACTCACACACACAGACACTGACGATATTGCACATACGCGCTGATACTCACAACATCCGGGGATATCACATGCTTCTGGCCATGTGATCCTCCGTCAGGTCCTGGAAGCTCACAGCACAATATCGCCGCCGAGAAGCAAGCGATATCCCAGGATGTTGTGAGTATTTGGATGCGATGTGATGTGTGATGTGTGAGGTGTGTGTGATCTGATTTGTGTGTGTGTGTGTGCTGTTATGTTATGTATGTTCCGCAGCTGCAGGACCTTGATGTGTGGATGCGATGTGATGTGTGTGTGAGGTGTGTGTGAGAGTGAGTGTGAGCCGGTGTACACTGGTAACTATGATACACATCGGGTAACTAAGGGACCTTAGTTACCCGATGTGTATAATGGTTACCAGCTTTCACGGCCTCCGTTAAGATCCCAGCATCGCAAGGTTATGTGTGGCGCTGCCGGGATCCTGACAGAGCCGGTGTAGAAGCAAGAGATATCCCAGCATGTTGTGATGTGTGAGGTGTGTGTGGATGTGATGTGTGGATGTGATGTGTGAGGTGTGTGTGAGAGTGAGTGTGATCTGATGTGTGTGTGTACTCACCTGGGAATCGGAGCCCCGTGTCAGTTAGGCCAGAGCGAGCGTGCATTGCGTGAGGGGGGCGGGGCCTGCAGAGAGCCGGGGCGAGAGGCCAATCCGTGTGGGGGGGCGGGGCCATGGCGAGCCCAGCGGCCAATCAGCTTTGTGTCACCGTAAGGACACAATTTCGGAGCATGACAGACAGACAGATAGACAGACAGATAGACAGACAGACAGACAGACAGACAGACAGACAGACAGACAGACAGAATAAGGCAATTATATATATAGATGTTATATGCATATAAAAATTTGCAGTTTTCCACTGTTTTTTTGTTTTAGCCCGCGGACGTGCTGGGATTTGCTGTGGGGGAGTGTGGCGCCCCTGAGGCTTCCGTCGCCCTAGAGACATTGCACCTTAGACAGAGGTGTGATGTCCCATCCTAGGTAAGGACAAGGGTACATAACGGTTCACAGGCAAATCTGCACAAACACTCATTGCTAGGCACATACAGGAACCAGAGATAGTGGCAGCTACCCCCGTGCTGTAGTCAGGGGGGCCGTAAGACCCATCTCTCCTCCCATGGGGTGGGGGCCTAGCAACAAGGAGCCAACTAGAAAGTGAGAGTAGAAACAGGAAGTTCAAGTTCAGAGTAGTCAGTCTGTAGGAGAGGAGTGAGAGAGGAGTCTGCGTGAGGCAGAGGAGGAGAGTGGTAGTGGGTTGAGACAGTGAAGAGAGAGAAGGATCCTGGTGGAGATCCTGGGGCCCAGGTGACACCACAGACAGAAGAGAGGATCCCAGGGCCACGGAAGGGCATATTTGCTCGTGGCCTGTTCCACAGGAAGATCAGGTGGAGGGATCTGGCTGCATTCGGGGACGGTCCCCCGACAGAGGGAAGAAAGACATTTCCTCGTAAAGTGACACCGAAGGCCCAGGGTGGTTGCAAGCGCCCAGGGCCACAACCTGCCGTAGATCCCCGGGGAAGAGGGCAAGATTCCAGTCAGGCAAGCCCCCTTGACCAGATTCTATGGTAGAGGCCAAGACAAGTTCATCTATCAAAGTCAAGGCTGTGAAGCCAGCCAAGGAAAGAGACATAAAAGTGGTGTAGCGGTATTAACCCTAAGAATTACCTGGGATCGGCGGAGGCACTGGACAGTGGATCCCAGCATACCGGGGGCAACCGGACAGCTGCCGTGTTAGAGAACACAGTGAGTAAAAGACCTTGAACTGCAACCCCTGGTGTCGCTTCCTTTATTCCGCACTGCACCGCATCATTCCCAAAACACCATAGACTCTTACAAGCACCAACGGTTGCCCCGGGGTACCGCTCCACCTGTGGGGAGCAGAACCACCATAGCTGCCATTCCATCAGCCCCGGAGGCCCCATCCAGCAGCGGTGGCTCCATAGCCGCAATCCACAGGTGGCGTCACGCATATTTATTTCTACAAACTTTATTATTGATCATCACCCCCACAGCCGCCATATTAATTGACCCCGCCAGGGTCACGGAGTCGGGCCCCGCCACCGCTGACTACCCCCGGACTAGTCCGGCCCGACACCGGGTCACCCAGAGCCCTGGGGTGGGCGAGTCACCGGTGCTACACAAACACTACACAATCCCAGTTTTCCCCAACAATCCCCCATACAAAGGTACCCAGCTAGGGTCGGACCAATGGATGGCCGCCTAGAGGTGGAGCCAGTGCACTCCACTAGTTGACCAGGTGGGAGGGGCAGATTGTGAGGAAGGAGAAAGAGACAGTAATGGAGTAGGAGTAAGACTGTGAAGGTGTGGAGACTGTCCTGTAGTGAGCAGTAACCTGGTACCCAGGAGAGTAGTTACCGGTGGAGTACGGTGGAGTACTCCCGGAACTACGCACTGATGGGGTACGGGATCCTAGGACAAGCAGAAGCTCCAGGCAGGCTTGTTAACACCTGCACAGTAAGGGGACCATCAAGGACCTTGCTGACCCTAAGAATCCGAAGACTCAGTAGCAAAGGGAGAACCGGGGACAGGACCAGAGACTCCAACCCCACAGGGTTCACGCTACCGTCAGGCAGACAGCAGTGGAACAATACCACCAGACGTGGACCCCCGGTTGCTCTACGCTACGGGGGCCCACTAACCAGAGACAGGTGCAGAGGAAGATGGCACTAGATTACTAACTGGCACTGGGTACAAGGGAACCTGGAGGTGAAACCAGCCAGCCATGGGTAATCAGTTACCATCACCGGACAGTGAGTAAAACCAGTTGCACTGAACTTTTGTATGGACTCCATTCTTCCAGCATCTGTCACAAGACCTATCCTCTGGGGCCCAGCCCTGCTTGCGGAGGGCCTACCATCCAGCCTGCCATTAACACCAGCCCCAGCAGCAGACATTGTGCAGCGGCTGTCACATGTGAACATTATAATCCCCTGTAAATATACCCCCTTTACAAAAAGGGCCCAGGGCACGGAACCGGGCAACGGCCACCAGCGTGACACCCTCCAGACGTACACCGCCCGGGGCCGAGTACCCCATATTCCTGGGCGACACAACCCTTTTTCCTGGCGCTGTGAACAGGATTGAACTGGATCCGGCTAAACCGGGTGAAGTGTGCCTTAAAGATTTGTGCTTCATGAACTGAACTTTATTGTTTGAAAAAACTCCGCCATTTTTGCTGTGAAAAATAACTACGCCACAGCAGACCAAAATGTGCGAAAAGCAAGCCCTGCCCCTAGGGAGTGTCTAAAATGTAAAACGAAACCGGAAGCAGGGAGCCCGTAGGCCCTGCACCAGAATGCCTCCAGGACTGTTACAGGCAACATGTCTGCTCCAGGGGATCGTGCCAGTGCACCAGGTCACTCAGGGACCTGGATCCCAGAGAGGCTAGAGGCGGAGGTGCAGCGGCTGTGCTGGACTCTGCGTGCGGAACACCTGCAGTGTGTAGAGGAGTTGAAGGCGGAGATAATGGAAGTGGTGGCAGCTATGCGGGCCCAAGAGAGAGGAGCGCCGCTTGACCAGGCTGCACCGATCCAGACACCGGGATCCACCATTGACCAGGCCGCATCACCGCCAGAGCCAGTGAGACCAGAAGCGGTCACATCACCTTCTCTGCTTGAGAAGGGCAAAGTGGCACCAGCTTCCCCTGCCAGACCAGAAACGGTCGCATCACCTTCTCCGCTGGTGAAGGAACAAGCACCCTCTGATCCAGTGACGGCAGCCCAGGCGATGACATCATCGGGACCCGTGGAGGAGGCCGCCGCCAGTGCTGACGACTGTCCCCAGGTACTGTACCCAGTCGCTGTCGGTGACCCGGCAGCGAGCTACTCTGAACCAGGTAGCGGGAAGTCAGCAGTTGTCACCTGGGAGCGGGCATGGGTTGAGGATGACACCCGTGAAGGCTATGATCACCCAGTTGGCCCGGGAGTGGGAGCAGCAGGAAGCACGGCGGGTGCAGGCGGAGGCCAGAGACCTCCAGGAGAAGCAACGCCTGTGGCTCTCCACCTACCGTGCCCGGGGCCTGATGTACCAGGGTGTTGTAGAACGCTTCAGCATTAAAAGGGGATGGGGTTTCCCAGTGGAGCCCGGCCTAAAGGAGTGAGTGTTCATCTCCCACCGGGATGTGAGACCCCATCTCCCTAGAGGACACCCTGACCGGGATCAACATGTGGGTGGCAAAGTGGCCTACAACCGACACTATGGAAAGCGGGGCTGGTATGCCCCTGATGTAGAGGTTCTTGCTGAAAAGCTAGATCCCACTCCCAATTCAGCACCCACTTCAGCACCAGTCCCTCAGCTGCCACCAGGAGACAGTGCAGGTACACGGGACCAGTGCACTCAGACCCTAAGTGTCGATCCAGGGAGGTCAAGTGAACCTGATGGCCCCTTTCCAACCCCCTGGTAGCTATGACCTGATGTGCTACCAGTTTGTTGTTGAAACGTTTAAACTGTTCCTGAAAAAGAAAGTTAAAAATGCTGACTGTTCCAGTTTAACATGGTTTTGATAAAAATGAACCCAGGCTGTAGGACTAGCAGCAGCCAACAAAAACTTTTGTATTGTAAATAGTTACACCAGTTGTGCATCACCAGAGTACACCCTACCTGTGGACCCTGTTAAAGCACCACCACCAGGAGAGGCCGGGTGCAAGAAAAGGTCTGCTGCAGAGGTGGCCGAGACCTGGTCACCAGTGAAACCGGTGACATGCCTCCTTAGTGGGTTCTGGGACCAGGACCTTTGGGTGGTGGGTAAAGGGAGGGGTACTCCAGTTAGAAACAGTTTAAGTGATGGACCTCCCTTGCGAGGGAAGACCTGTTATTATTAATGTTATCTGTGTGAAAAAAATAAAGAGTGTAATCAGTTCACTTGCAGCCCGAGGACATGCTGGAATTAACCAAGGGGGAATGTAGCGCCCCTGAAGCCATCAGGGAGCTACAAGGTACTGCATCCCTACCGGGATGCAGGTCCTACCCCTTTAAGGACCCGTAAACCCAGTGCAGCTGCTTAGTGATGTGTCGTTCGCGAACGAGCCGATTCTTTGAGCCGGCTCTTTGAAGTGAACGATATGAGCCGAATCATCAAAGTGAACGAGCCATAAAGAGCCGCTTTTTTTTTTTTTTTTTTCTCTGCTTCAGGGGGAAGCAGGAGATAAGGAGAAGAGTAAAGTAAACACAAGCTCTGGGCAGGAGCTGACACTTAAAGCTATACACACATAGTGGTTCTTCCTTAGTTCAGTGGGCACAATTGAGTACCAGGGAATGATGTGCTAGGGTTAAGTTTTCTGACCTCGACTGGCACATATGGTAATGTGTAGGAGGAGAGGGGCTCAGCTTGTTTGCTGATAACAATGATCATCTTCTCTAGGTATTAATTAGGGTTCAGGACCACTACAGTAAAGACCTGACCAGTTGCTGGGTAATAGCATTTTAGACCAAACATATGTAAAGAAGTGTATACAGCTTCAATCATTGTATAGAGTTAGTGTCCAGTGTGTGCACAGCACAGATGACCGCTGACATGTTCATTTAACCCTGTAAGGTTTTCTTTCTGGCATAAAAAAGAGAAAATCATTGATCATAAGCCATGTCTCCATTCCTTCAATGTTTAGTGGAAGCTGCTGTGTGTGTGTGTGTGTGTGTGAGTGTCTGTGTGTGTGTGTGTGTGTGAGTGTCTGTGTGTGTGTGTGAGTGTCTGTGTGTGTGTGTATTTTTTTTTGTGACCACAATTGATATTTTTTTACTAGTTTGGTGACTACATACAACATATTCATTAGCCTCTATATGCATGTGTCTGTGGCGTTGTGGTGTCACAATTCTCGCAGTTGAGACTTTTTTTCTATTTCTGTTACAAATCCTGGTATTTTTAGATGTAAATAGATCTGACATCTGCACACATCTATAAAACACTTTTTTTTGTATCGCTTCCTAATTATCAGTGGCGTAACTAGAGTCTGGTGAGCCACAGTGTGAAATTTAGACCTGGGCACTCCCCCACCTGTCACACTCCGCGCGCACACATGTTGGTCAGATCATATGTATGGGCCCCGTGTATATATGTCCCTTATCCTGGTATATATGGTCTTCCCCTCCCACCACCATAGTCATCCAATTATTATAACGCATCCCCATATTCCTCCATATATCCCAATGTACCCTCATAGTCATTTATATATTATAATGCATCCCATAGTCCCCATAGTCATCCAATTATAATAATGCACCCCCATTATCCTCCATATAGTATAATACTGCCTCACAGCCCTCCATATAGTATAATGCAGCCTCACAGCCTTCCACATAGCATAATGCAGCCTCACAACTCGCCATAGACTATAATGCACCCCCCTCCTCCCCCATAATCCTCTGGCGAGCGTGTACTCATTAAAAAATAAATCTGTACTTACCTCTCCTGGTTTCCCCGCAGCTTAATGTGACTCACGATATCGCCACAGCGATGTCACTGTGGCGATATCGTGAGTGCATCGCCACGTGTGACCCGGCAAAATCGCCCCACAATTTATCGCTGGTCGCAGTCGCGAAGTTTTCGGTCCGGACCGAAAACCACGCAACTGCAATCTAGCGACATCGCTGCATGTGACACCTTCACACCAGCGACTTCAGGAGCTGCACTATAGCTCCTGGAGACACTGGTGTGATGCTATGGCATCACACAGCGACATTGCAGGAGAAGTCGCAGGTGAGATCGTCACATATGACATCTCACCCGTGACGTTGATGCGGTGGGCGGGGTCACACGGTCATCAGCGACGTTGCCCACCACATTGACATGTGTGACAGGGCCCTTACTTTAATTCAGAGATGGGAAACTTCAGGTCTTGAGTGCCACACACAGTGTAGATGATTCAATTATCAACTGTGCAATACTAAAGACCCCGTCAGACAGGGAGGTATCACTGGCGATGTTGCTGCAACTTAGTAGGCATGGTCAAGTTACAATGACATCGCCAGTGTGTCGCCTCGTGTGACAGGGTAATTTCCCGCTGCCACCGCTCATCTCCTGAATTCGGAGGTTTCCTAGCACTGCTGGGAAACCTGGCGATGAGGAGCAGGCGATCTGAACACATTGCCGCGTGTGACGCAGCAATAGTGCTCTGACACACGATGGGAGCCATACAAAGTATAGCCCCCTGCCTCGCCTGGACTACAGGCATGTTCAGAGGCGATCCTCCACCAGTGTGACAGTACCATAAGGAAATCCTGAACACATGACCTGCACCCTCCAGACCTGGAGTTCCTCACCTCTGCTTTAGTTGATCAATGTGTGATTGCTGTAGGGCCGCACCCGACACCTCGGATGATCAGCTCTTCTTAATGTTGGCCAGATTTCCCGTTATGAAGGTGCTCCGTCTTGTATGTAGTGACAGCGGCTAGATACCGCACATCCGCCCTCCAGCCATCACACATTGATTACCTATAGTAAGGCCAGACCATCAATGTTAGTCAAGACAACCTCTATACATTTGTTTTATGTGCAATACTACCTCAATGACATTTATTGTCACTTAACTGTTAAAAAAGTTGGTATGTAACTAGTGTTGCATTGCCATATTGTGTTCCACTTGCTGGGATTTGTAGTGCTCTGCACCACCAGCAGAAGTTGGACCCATGCTATGTTAGCATTTAAACATTTCTGTTCCAGGTTGTGTTGAAAAGAACTGATTTTGCTATTCAGTATCCTATGCTTCCATATTTTGGTGTGCGTACAGTATGTGTGTACAATGTGTGTATGTATGTGTGTCCTTTGTGTTCAGTATGTACAGTGTGTGTGTGTTGCACATATAGTGACAGGCAGCACAGTAATTGCAACTCGCCTTTATTTTCAGGAATTATAATCTTTTGTAGGAGCGACACATATCAGAGCACTGACTAATGTAGAAAGGACATGTACAAAAAACACCACATAAAAGAGGAGCGAGGGCCCTGTCCAGAAGAGCTGACAATCTGAGGAAACGGAAACAATAATGCTAAAAACTGTTTTTACTGCTTCACTAGATACATACAAGGGTGTACAATGAGGTTCCCAATGTACAGGGGAGGTTCTGCATCACCACAAGGTGTAGCAGAGGGTTTTTTTTTAAAAAAGAGCCGTTTTTTGAGCCGAAAGAGCCGATTCTTTTTGGTGAGCCGAGCCAAATGAGCCGGCTCATCAAAAAGAGCCGGACTGCCCATCACTACAGCTGCTACACAAACACTAAACAATCCCAGTTTTCCCCAACAATCCCCCGTACAATGGTACCCAGCTAGGGTCGGACCAAGGGATGGCCGCCTAGAGGTGGTGCCAGTCCAGTCCACTAGTTGACCAGGTGGGAGGGGCAGACTGTGAGGAAGGAGAAAGAGACAGTAATGGAGTAGGAGTAAGACTGTGAAGGTGTGGAGACGGACTGTCCTGTAGTGAGGAGTAACCTGGTGCCCAGAAGAGTAGTTGCCGGTGGAGTACGGTGGAGTACTCCCTAACAATGCACTGATGGGGTGCAGGACCCTAGGACAAGCAGAAGCTCCAGGCAGGCTTGTTAACACCTGCACAGTAAGGGGACCATCAAGGACCTTGCTGACCCTAAGTATCCGAAGACTCAGTAGCAAAGGGAGAACCAGCGACAGGACCAGAGACTCCAACCCCACAGGGTTCACGCTACCGTCAGGCAGACAACAGTGGAATACCAGCAGCTGTAGCAGCTGTACGCCACGGGGGCCCACTAACCAGAGACAGGTGCAGAGGAAGAAGGGACCAGATTACTAACTGGCACTGGGTACAAGGGAACCTGGAGGTGAAACCAACCCACCTCGGGTAACCAGTTACCATCACCGGACAGTGAGTAAACCAGTTGCATTGAACTTTTGTGTGGACTCCATTCTTCCAGCATCTGTCACAAGACCTACCCTCTGGGGCCCAGCCCTGCTTGCAGAGGGCCTACCATCCAGCCTGCCATTAACACCAGCCCCAGCAGCGGACATTGTGCACATAGCCGCAACACCGCAAGTGGCGTCACGTGTGAACATTATAATCCCCTGTAAATATGCTCTCTTTACAAAAAGGGCCCAGAGCACAGAACCGGGCAACGGCCACCAGAGTGATATTCCCAAGGCATACACCGCCCGGGACCGAGTACCCCATATCCCTGGGTGACACAGACCCGCAACTGAAATGGACTGTGATACCGTGTTTATGTTCTTTGAAGTCAGAAGATGGTCGGCTCCTGTGTATTATGATCGGCTCGTGCACCCCGGTGTAATATGATCGGTCTCTGTACCTCGGTGTAATATGATCGGTCTCTGTACCTCGGTGTAATATGATCGGTCTCTGTACCTCGGTGTAATATGATCGGTCTCTGTACCTCGGTGTAATATGATCGGTCTCTGTACCTCGGTGTAGTATGATCGGTCCTTGTACTTTGGTGTAGTATGATCGGTCTCTGTACACCAGTGTAGTATGATCGGTCTCTGTACCCTAGTGTAGGATGATCGGTCCCTGTACCCCGGTGTAATATGATCGGTCCCTGTACCCCGGTGTAATATGATCGGTCCCTGTACCCCGGTGTAATATGATCGGTCCCTGTACCCCGGTGTAATATGATCGGTCTCTGTACCCCGGTGTAGTATGATCGGTCCCTGCACACCGATGTAGTATGATCGGTCCCTGTACCTTGCTGTAGTATGATCGGTCTCTGTACCCCACTGTAGTATGATCAGTCTCTGTACCCCAGTGTAGTATGATCAGTCCCTGTACGCCGGTGTAATATGATCAGTCCCTGTACCCCGGTGTAATATGATCGGTCCCTGTATCCTGGTGTAGTATGTTCGGTCCCTGTACCCCAGTGTAGTATGATCAGTCCCTGTACGCCGCTGTAGTATGATCACTCCCTGTACCCCGCTGTAGTATGGTCGGTCCCTCTACCCCGCTGTAGTATGGTCGGTCCCTCTACCCCGCTGTAGTATGGTCGGTCCCTGAACCCCGGTGTAGTATGGTCGGTCCCTCTACCCCGGTGTAATATGACCGGTCCCTGTACCCTGGTGTAGTATGGTCGGTCCCTCTACCCCGATGTAGCATGGTCGGTCCCTGAACCCCGGTGTAGTATATTCGGTCCCTCTACCCCGCTGTAATATGATCGGTCCCTGTACCCTGGTGTAGTATGGTCGGTCCCTGTACCCCAGTGTAGTATGGTTGGTCCCTGTACCCTGGTGTAGTATGGTCGGTCCCTGTACCCCAGTGTAGTATGGTCGGTCCCTGTACCCTGGTGTAGTATGATCAGTCCCTGTGCGCCGCTGTAATATGATCGGTCCCTCTACCCCGCTGTAGTATGATTGGTCTCTGTACCCCGCTGTAGTATGATCGGTCCCTGTACCCCACTGTAATATGATCGGTCCCTCTACCCCGCTGTAGTATGATCGGTCCCTGTACCCCGCTGTAGTATGATCGGTCCCTGTACCCCACTGTAATATGATCGGTCCCTCTACCCCGCTGTAGTATGATCGGTCCCTGTACCCCGCTGTAGTATGTCGGTCCCTGTACCCCGCTGTAGTATGATCGGTCCCTGTACCCCGCTGTAGTATAGTCGGTCCCTCTACCCCGGTGTAGTATGGTCAGTCCCTGAACCCCGATGTAGCATGGTCGGTCCCTGAACCCCGGTGTAGTATGGTCGGTCCCTCTACCCCAGTGTAATATGACCGGTCCCTGTACCCTGGTGTAGTATGGTTGGTCCCTGAACCCCGATGTAGCATGTTCGGTCCCTGAACCCCGGTGTAGTATGGTCGGTCCCTCTACCCCGGTGTAATATGACCGGTCCCTGTACCCCGGAGTAGTATGATCGGTTCCTGTACCCCGGTGTAATATGATCGGTCCCTCTACCCCGGTGTAATATGACCGGTCCCTGTACCCTGGTGTAGTATGGTCGGTCCCTGTACCCTGGTGTAGTATGGTCGGTCCCTGTACCCCGCTGTAGTATGGTCGGTCCCTGTACCCTGGTGTAGTATGGTCGGTCCCTGTACCCTGGTGTAGTATGGTCGGTCCCTGTACCCTGGTGTAGTATGGTCGGTCCCTGTAACCTGGTGTAGTATGGTCGGTCCCTGTACCCTGGTGTAGTATGGTCGGTCCCTGTACCCTGGTGTAATATGACCGGTCCCTGTACCCTGGTGTAGTATGGTCGGTCCCTGTACCCTGGTGTAGTATGGTCGGTCCCTGTACCCTGGTGTAGTATGGTCGGTCCCTGTACCCTGGTGTAGTATGGTCGGTCCCTGTACCCTGGTGTAGTATGGTCGGTCCCTGTACCCTGGTGTAGTATGGTCGGTCCCTGTACCCTGGTGTAGTATGGTCGGTCCCTGTACCCCGGAGTAGTATGGTCGGTCCCTGTACCCCGGTGTAATATGACCGGTCCCTGTACCCTGGTGTAGTATGGTCGGTCCCTGTACCTCGGTGTAGTATGGTCGGTCCCTGTACCCTGGTGTAGTATGGTCGGTCCCTGTACACTGGTGTAGTATGGTCGGTCCCTGTACCCTGGTGTAGTATGGTCGGTCCCTGTACCCTGGTGTAGTATGGTCGGTCCCTGTACACTGGTGTAGTATGGTCGATCCCTGTACCCTGGTGTAGTATGGTCGGTCCCTGTACCCTGGTGTAGTATGGTCGGTCCCTGTACCCTGGTGTAGTATGGTCGGTCCCTGTACACTGGTGTAGTATGGTCTGTCCCTGTACCCCAGTACAGCACATTGTCAGCCTCCCTTCTCCCGGTCCCGCTCCTGCCTCCCCCCTTTTTCCCTGTCAGGAGAAGGCGGGCCGTGACGTCACTCTTCGCTGCCGCACTGGCGGCTACGTTCGGGCACTAGATCCAGGGGACATGACCCCGCTGCGGTCACCGGACACACATCGTCCAGCACCGGATTATTAGCGCCGCTGCAGCGGATTGGAGCCGTGCAGCCGGGAGTAGAGGCGGGGGCGGCGGGAGCAGAGGCGGGGGCGGCTGTCAGCGCTCAGTGATGGGGGATCCTGCGCAGCCTGCAGCGGCCTCCGCTCCGCTCATACAGAATGGATTCCGCGCACCTGGCGCCCCCGGATCACTCAGTAACGGGGAGAGCAGCGAGCATGGAGCCGCGCACCAGCGATCACCCCCAGATCACCAGGGCTCTCCGGCCAAGAAGAGCAGGGTCAGGAGAAGGCTGGACTCGGGACGGAAGAGCAGACCCCGTAAGTGCTGTGTGCTGTGCTCACCATGGATCGGCCGATAGATGGTAACGATTGGTCGTGCAATGTATGTGAGCGATCAGACACGATCTGTCTCAGGAGAATGTGAAATATAGCAGTAATGATATTTAGGTGGATAATCCAATTATAATCGTGTCTGGTGCCAAAATGATTGCACCCATTGAATGCTAGGGAAATGTCATGAAGGGTCCATACCGGGGGGCCTACAGGATACAGAAGGGTCCTTACTGAGGGAGCCCCCAGAATACAGATGGGTTCTTACTGGGGAGACCCACAGGATACAGAAGGGTCCTTATTGGGGAGGCCCCTAGAATACAACAAGGGTCCTTACTGGGGAGGCCACAGAGTCCAGAAAGGTCCTTACTGGGGAGCTCCCAGAATACAGAACGGTCCTACACTGAGGACGCCACAGAATACAGAAGGGTCATTACTGGGGAGCCCCGAAAATATAGAAGGGTCCTTACTGGGGAGCCCAAAGAATACAGAAGGGTCCATACTGGGGAGGCCCTGGAATATAGAAGGGTCCTTACTGGGAAGCACCCAGAACACAGAAGGGTCCAAAATGAGGAGACCCCCAGAACACAGAAGGTTCCATAATGAGGAGGCCTCCAGAACACAGAAGGGTCCATACTGAGCAGGCGTCCAGAACACAGAAGGGTCCATACTGAGGAGGCCTCCAGAACACAGAAGGGTCCATACTGAGGTGGCCTCCAGAACACAAAAGGGTCCATACTGAGGAGGCCTCCAGAACACAGAAGGGTCCATACTGAGGAGGCCTCCAGAACACAGAAGGGTCCATACTGAGGAGGCCTCCAGAACACAGAAGGGTCCATAGTGAGGAGGCCTCCAGAACACAGAAGGGTCCATACTGAGGAGGCCTCCAGAACACAGAAGGGTCCATACTGAGGAGGCCTCCAGAACACAGAAGGGTCCATACTGAGGAGGCCTCCAGAACACAGAAGGGTCCATACTGAGGAGGCCTCCAGAACACAGAAGGGTCCATACTGAGGAGGCCTCCAGAACACAGAAGGGTCCATACTGAGGAGGCCTCCAGAACACAGAATGGTCCATACTGAGGAGGCCTCCAGAACACAGAAGGGTCCATACTGAGGAGGCCTCCAGAACACAGAAGGGTCCATACTGAAGAGGCCTCCAGAACACAGAAGGGTCCATACTGAGGAGGCCTCCAGAACACAGAAAGATCTATACTGAGGAGGCCCCCAGAACACAGAAGGGTCCCTACTGAGGAGGCCTCCAGAACACAGAAGGGTCCCTACTGAGGAGGCCTCCAGAACACAGGAGGGTCCCTACTGAGGAGGCCTCCAGAACACAGAAGGGTCCCTACTGAGGAGGCCTCCAGAACACAGAAAGATCTATACTGAGGAGGCCTCCAGAATACCGAAGGGTCATAGGCCCCCAGAATACAACACTATGGACCACCTCATTCTCCACTACAATGAATTGCAGAGTTGGGACCCAGGAGTAGTTTGAAATCACAGACCCCCGCCTCCTCCCCCAAATAATGCTAAATGACTCAAAATAGTAGACGGGCCATAAGTATGGGGCACCTCACTATGAGCGCTGGAAACATCCCTTTCCCGTAGTATGACGGGCGTACATGTACAGAAGGATAATGTTTGATGGATGTCACCACCTTTATTTATTCCTGCACTTGAAACCAGATAAGACCGGCACAAAAAATAAAAAAAACAGCCCAAAATATGTAGTGACAGCCACAAGTGCACCTTTATTGGTGGAATTTATCTGTCACAATTCTGGTGCCAGTTCATTTAGTAATAAGAGACGTGATCAAAGGGTTAACCAGGCATATCACCAAAGTCTGCAGTCCCTGTATGTCACTCCATGTGACTGAAGACTTGTGAATCCTCACATCACTGCGCACACTGTGAGGATTCTCCTGTGATGGCTGCGAGACTGAGTGGTCATGTGACCACAAGTATGCGATATACACACTCCCGGCCACATTCCGACTAGACATGTGTGGCCTCCATTTACCGGTATTGAGTAGGCCGCACACGTTTACGCTATGTGCACACATTGAGTATTTGGATGCAGAAATTTCTGCACCATTTCTGTATATCTTAGTAGGAAAACATAGCAGCATTTTACACTTGTGTTTTTCTAGCTTTTTTTTTTGGACAGCAAGAAAGAGCTAGAGATAGATATAGTGTATACATATAGTCAGATAGAAATAATTGCACAACCCCCCAACTTTTAATAAAACTGCAGCCTGTGGAGCTTATTGGCTTTTTATCATAAAATAAATAAATGAGAAAAAAAAACAAAACGATGTAGGGGTCCCCCTATTTTTGAAAGCCAGCAAAAGTAAAGCAGACAGCTGGGGGCTGATATTATCAGGCTGGGAAGGTCCATGATTATTGGGCCCTTCTTACCCTAAAAATACCAGCACACAGCCACTCAGAAATGGTACATTACATTAAATGCTCTAATTCTGGTACTTCACTTTGGCTCTTCCCTCTGCCCTGGTGCGGTGACAACTGGGGTAATGGTTTTTGGGGTTGATGTCAGCTGTATACAGTCAGCTGGCATCAAGCCCAGGCGTTTATTTGAAAAATAGGTGAAGAAAATGTTGAAAGAATTGACATGCTGCAGATTATATTCTGCACCAAATCTGCAAGGAGAAAATACTCAATGTGTGCACTAGATGTCATGTTTCTCATTGACTTTCCTGGCATTAGGATTTCAATCCCTTCAGCCCCAGGGCGTTTTCCGTTTTTGCGTTTTTTTTTTTTTTTTGCTCCCCTTCTTCCGAGAGCCGTAACTTTTTTATTTTTCTATGAATCTTGCCATATGAGGGCTTGTTTTTTGTGGGACGAGTTGTGCTTTTAAATGAAAGCATACGTACCATATAGTGTACTGGAAAACAGCAAAAAAATTCCAAGTGTGGAAAACTGCAAAAAAAAAAGTGTAATCGCACATTAGTTTTTGGGATATTTTATTCACCATGTTCACTATATGGTAAAACTGATGTGTCATTGTGATGCCTGAGGTCGGTGCGAGTTTGTAGACACCAAACATGTATAGGTTTACTTGTATCTAAGGGGTTAACAAAAATTCACAAGTTTGTCCAATAAAAGTGGGGCACATTTTGCGCCATTTTCCGAAACAAGTAGCGTTCTCATTTTTTGGGATCTATGGCTCAATGACTGCTTAATTTTTGCGTCTCGAGCTGACGTTTCTAACGGTACCATTTTTGCGCAGATGCTACGTTTTGATCGCCTGTTATTGCATTTTGCGCAAAACTTGTGGCGCCAAAAAAACGTAATGTTGGCGTTTGGAATTTTTTGCTGCTACGCCGTTTACTGATCAGATGAATTGATTTTACAGTTTGATAGATCTGGCATTTCTAAATGCGACGATACCAAATATGTGTATATTCTTTATTTTCTTAACCCGTTAATTTTCAATGGGGCGAAAGGTGGGTGATTTGAACTTTTAGTTGTTTTTTTTTTTTAGTTGTTAAAACTTTTTTTTTATTTTACTAGTCCCCCTAGGGGGCTATAGCGATCAGCAATCCGATCGCTCTGCCCCATCTGTAGATCTCAGCTACAGAGCCGAGATCTGCAGATATGCTGCTTTACTCTCCGTGCTGACACTATGCCGGCATTGAGAGAAAGTGACTCATGTTAGCTACAGGCATCATCACATGACCCTGTGCTACCATGGCAACAACCGAAAGTCACGTGATCACACACGTGACTTCCGGTGGGGGCGGTGGTAAGTGAAAGTAATGGCCGTGCGCATATACATCTCGCTGCCAGACTTTGTAAGGGGTCAAATGTTGTAAGGGGTCAAATGTAAGGGGTCAAATGTTGCGGGTGGAATGCGATTCCACTCGTAACATGCAGGCACACATGTTAAGGGTTGAAAACAGCTGATTTGTGCGCGGATCGCCGCGACCTGCCCACGGCAGGGGGCGGGGATTAACCTCACACGATCCATGACGGATATATCCGTCATTGGTCGTAAAGGGGTTAAGGGAATCTGTCACCACTTTGACTTTTTTAAACTGTTAATATAGGTATACAGGTTATAGAATGCTGAAATATCATCTTTTATCACTTTATGTAAATGAGCTCTTCCAGGCTATGAGGTTGATGCTGCCTGGAAGATAACTCCGCCTCTAGAGATTATTATAAATAAAAAGGGGCGTTACCCGTGTGAGACAAGTAACTGACACAGAACAGGAGAAATAACATTTGACTTCTTTCAAACACATTTTTTTTGCAGCTCCCTGAGCTCTGCTTCATTGCAACAATGTTGCAGCCCTGTCTTCCTGCAAGCTGATGATCTGCTGCTGATAAAAGTGGTTTTATCAAAATGATAGAAAGCAGCCCAGTAAGTGACATATCTCTGGAATCAGGGTCTCTGCCCCTACATCATGCTTCTCTCAGATAATGAGGCAGAAACCTGTTGATGGATTCCACTGTGACAATCGGGGCCATTGTCACACTGCATACACTGAGTGGATCTTTTCACTTTGTTTACATGCAGCAGAGGCATAAATGGGATCCTGCTCAGCATGTGAATTAATTTCTGCAAACTTTATGATGGATTCAAAAGGACGGGAATATTGGGCTCTTAGGCTGCTTTCACACATCCGTTTTTCACCGTCAGGCACAATCCGGCGAATTGCGGATAAAACGGATCCGGCGTTGGATCCGTTTTATTCCCCATAGACTTGTATTAGCGCCGGATTGTGCCGGATGGCCTTGCGTTGCATGCGGCGTCCGCCGGCTCCAGCGAAATTTCTTCGTCCTGCTGCCGGAAAGGACGCAGCATGCAACATTTGTCTCCGGCAAAAAAATGGACCACATCGGATCCAGCGCCATCCGGCATGTTATATAATGGAAGCTTATGGGCACCGGATCCTTTGTCATATGGCATATCACGGAATCTAACCACAGATCCGTTTTTTTGAACTGCGCATGTTCAGTATCACAACGGATCCGTCAAAAAACGGAAGTTACGCATGAAAAAAAACTGATGCGACGGATCCGTTTTTTCGCCGGATCCGTCGCATCAGGTTTTTTTTTTGCCGGATTGTGCCTGAAACCAAAAAAACGGATGTGTGAAAGCAGCCTTAGATAGAGGTTTATTGTGGCGGTTAATTGCACACCTGAATGATTGTTGACTCCATGTTAATGTGGGCACTTGGGTGACTTAGGCTGCTTTCACACCTCCGGTTTTAGCAGAGCCGACCAATCCGGCTCTAAAACCTATGCAACGGATGCGGCGACAAAACCGCATCCTTTGCATAAGTTTTTTACATGCGGCCCGTCCGTTTTTTGCCGGTTGTGGCAGGCTACTGAGCATGCGCAGTGGAAAAAACCGCATGCGGCGGCCGGATGCGTTTTTTGCCGCAGGACGCCGCATGTGGCGTCCATAGGCATGCATTGCAAATCGCGCCACATCGGCTGGATGCGGCGCGATGCGGTTTTTTTTGCCGGACAAAAAAACGTGCCAGGCAACGTTCCATCTGGCCACCGCATGGGCTAAATCTGCCGCATGCGGCAAAAACCGGACGTAACGCAAGCCCATGCGGCACAATACGGCACTAATGTAAGTCTATGCAAAAAAAACGCAACCGGCGGCAAAGAAAAACGGTTGCGTTTTTTCTACAAAGCGCCGGATTGTGCCGCACAGGAAAAACCGGATGTGTGAAAGCAGCCTTAGTCAGCGGTTTTAATTTTAGGCCACATGTAAGGGTGTATGCCCACAATCTGGACATGCTGCGTCCTGGATGCAGCGTGTCCTCTCCTGCGGGGTCGTGAGTGCTGTCAGAAGGAGACCGCAGCTGCCTGTGCCCACCATCAGGGTTCGGGTCGATGCGGACTTTAGCTCTATTTTCCCTGCGAAGAACACTCGCACCTCCACAGCATAAATTGACATGCTGTGGCTCGGGAACCTGCGCCGCAAGTCAGTTTACGCTGCAGGAAAACCAAGCATAGTGGGCATGAGATTTCTATAAGTCCCATCCACTGTGCTTGTACTGTACAACACAGCGTTTTGGACGCAGCGAAAACACATGGTGTCCAAAACGCTGCAAACCCTGATCGTGGGCTCGAAGCCTTAAGTTTTTGATCAGTATTTTGCCTCAGTATTTGGTCACTATTTTGCCTCAGTATTTGGTCACTATTTTGCCTCAGTATTTGGCCTCAGTATTTGGCCTCAGTTTTATGTCCCAATATTTGGTCAGTATTTTACCTCAGCATTTGTAAGCCAAAACCAGGAATGGGTACAAAATACAGAAGTGTTGCCCGTGTTTCTATTCTATTTTTCCTCTGTTACACTCCTGGTTTTGGGTACAAATACTGAGGTAAAAAAACTCCCCAAATACTGAGGTATGGCCGTTTGACCGCTTTAGTAGTTATGATGACTCCTCTTACCCTTTTCTGCTTTTTCTTTCTTCCTTTCCCACATCTAGATAGCAAACTGGATTTACACCTCAATAGAAATGTACGGTGTATATCTTCGCTCCCTTCTCTTTCTTTCCCTCTGACTTTCCCACTTTAGATTCAGAATTAATCAAGTTTGTAAAATGTTTTTTTTTGTGATTTGTTAAAGGGATTCCATCACCAATTTGACCTTTTTAAACTGTTAGGCTATGTGCGCAAGTTGCGCATTTGCATGCAGTTACGCTGCGATCTGCACCGCAGCGTAACTGCATGCCGTGCGCACATGGCGTATTAGAGCGCAGCGCTTCGGCTGCTGTCCGAAGCGCTGCGTTCTAAGAAGTGACATGTCACTTCTTTCCTCCGCTCTGCATGCATCCCCCGCTCTGTCTATGGGAGGGTCTGCAGGCAGAGCGCATGAAATAGTCTTTCTTTTTTTCATTACGGACTGTTTCTGCAGTGATTTGAAGCGCACGTGTGCTGTTCAAATCGCTGCAGAAATTTCTGCAGGGACCGTACGCAACGTGCACACATAGCCTAAATATAGGCATATAGGTTATAGAATGCTAAAAAGCCATACCTGTAGGTCTCTTATCAGATGCCTTGTTGTTGAAATACCATCTTTTATCACGTTTTGTAAGGACCCTTTCACACGTTAGTGATTCCGGTATGTATGACGTCTGTTTTTATACATACCGGAGACACAGACATACGCAGACCCATTATAATCAATGGGTCTGCACACACATCAGTGTTTTCACAAGGACTGTGTGGTGCACACGCGTGTCCATGTGTTCCGCATGGAGACAAGTCTGTTTTTCTCCGGCAGTGATGTCACATGGAGCACAGTGGTGTGATCAGTGTGACATGTCCTGGAGAAAACACGTGTCTTTACAATAAAATTATTTTCTATACTCACCTGTCTCCAGCCCTGCTGTCTTCAGTGCTTCTGTCACTTGCTTTCAGGCTGCTCATTATGCTCATGAATATTCACTGCAGTGCGGGAGACATCAGCACAACAGACAGCAGCGTCGGGGATAAGTGAGTAAAAAGTTCCTGCTCTCCGTGTGCTATCACAGATAATAAAGGGGCGTTACCAGTGGGATATGTGATGGTAGCTCTCTGCTCTCACTGCAGAACTGCGTGTGATTATTAGGCCGCAGTTCCACTTGCGTATGACTTGTGCGAGTCTTGCATCAGTATAACCCGGCATGGCTGCACACTCTCCGGACACGGGTGCCTCAGCTGCATGGAAATACATACAGCCGACCTGCTTCTGTCAGGAGAATGTGGTGGGCGATACCTATGCAAGACTCAGACGAGTCATACGCAAGTGGAACTGTAACCTAAGGCCGGGGCCACACGGGGCACTAGTGCGATCCTCGCATGACAGGCGGCTCACGCTGGCAGCACAGCAGAGCCGAATGTCATGTGAGTATCCCTGAGACTGAGGTCCGTTTGTGCGAGCAGACCTCAGCTGCGGGGGGGCGCCGGCTCCGAATAGGGGAGGGCCAGTGCTGCGGAGGGGCGGGCCAGCATGGAGGAGGGGAGGGAGGGATTTATCTCCCTCTCTCCTCTGTAGTCGGCTATTGACATTCTCGCCCTGCACTCACATTACACCGGTGTACTGCGAGTGCAGTGCGATTTTTCTCTCGCCCCATACACTTGAATAGGTGCGAAAGAAAGAGTCTGCATTGCATCCGCAACATGCTGCGACTATTTTATCGGTCTGATTAGGGCTGAGAAAATAATCGCTCATGTGTGCTGACACACAGGCTAGAATTGGTCCGAGTGGAATGCAATGTTTTATCGCACTCCACTCGCACCGATTTTCTCGCCGTGTGGGACACTTCTGCAGGTCCTCTGGCTTCAGTATTCAGCTGACAGGCAGACAGGGCTGCAACATTGTTGCAATGAAGCAGAGCTCAGGGAGCTGCAAAAAATGTGTTTGCAAGAAGACAAATTTTATTTCTCCAGTTCTGTGTCAGTTAGTTGTGTCACGCTGGTAACGCCTCTTTTATATAAAACAAGCATTGGAGGCGGAGTTATCTTCCTGTCAGTATCCACCCCACAGCCTGGAACAGTTCTATAAAGTCAGAAAATATCATATTTCCATACCAATTCATCTGACATGAGACATAAACATAAGACTATTGTCAGCATTCTATAACCTGTATGCCCACTTTAAAGGGAACCTGTCAGCAGATTTGGAGACTATAAGCTGTGGCCACCACCAGTGGGCTCTTATATGCAATATTCTAACATCTATATATATAATTGCCTTATTCTGTCTGTCTGTCTGTCTGTCTGTCTGTCTGTCTGTCATGCTCCGAAATTGTGTCCTTACGGTGACACAAAGCTGATTGGCCGCTGGGCTCGCCATGGCCCCGCCCCCCCACACGGATTGGCCTCTCGCCCCGGCTCTCTGCAGGCCCCGCCCCCCTCACGCAATGCACGCTCGCTCTGGCCCAACTGACACGGAGCCCCGATTCCCAGGTGAGTACACACACACACATCAGATCACACTCACTCTCACACTCAATCTCACACACACCTCACACATCACAACATGCTGGGATATCGCTTGCTTCTACACCGGCTCCGTCAGGATCCCAGCAGCGCCACACATAACCTTGCGATGCTGGGATCTTCACGGAGGCCGTGAAAGCTGGTAACCATTATACACATCGGGTAACTAAGGTCCCTTAGTTACCCGATGTGTATCATAGTTACCAGTGTACACCGGCTCACACTCACTCTCATACACACCTCACACACACATCACATCGCATCCACACATCAAGGTCCTGCAGCGGCGGAAAATACAGACACATAACAGCACACACATACACACACACAAATCAGATCACACTCACTCACACACACACATCACATCGCATCCACATACTCACAACATCCTGGGATATCGCTTGCTTCTCGGCGGCGATACTGTGCTGTTGTGATCTTCCAGGACCTGCCGGAGGATCACATGGCCAGAAGCATGTGATATCCCTGGATGTTGTGAGTATAAGCGCGTATGTGCGATATCGTCAGTGTCTGTGTGTGTGAGTGTATGCGATCGGGTGTGTGTGAGTGTATGCGATCGGGTGTGTGTGAGTGGATGCGATCGGGTGTGTGTGAGTGGATGCGATCGGGTGTGTGTGAGTGGATGCGATCGGGTGTGTGTGAGTGGATGCGATCGGGTGTGTGTGAGTGGGTGCGATTGGGTGTGTGAGTGTCGGCAGAGGAGCACGGCGTGCTGGAGGAGGCTGGGAGCAGAGAGGCTGATCATGGGGAAGGCTGGGAGGAGAGAGGCTGATGCTGGGGGAGGCTGGGAAGGGGAGGCTGGGACGAGGGAGGCTGATGCTGGTGGAGGCTGATGCTTGGGGAGGCTGATGCTGGGGGAGGCTGGAAGGAGAGAGGCTAATGCTGGTGGAGGCTGATGCTTGGGGAGGCTGATGCTGGGGGAGACTGGGAGGGGAAGGCTGATGCTGAGGGAGGCTGGGAGGAAGGAGGCTGGGAGGAGAGAGGCTGATCCTGGGGAAGGCTGGGAACGGGAGGCTGATGCTGAGGGAGGCTGGAAGGAGAGAGGCTGATGCTGGAGGAGGCTGGAAGGAGAGAGGCTGATGCTGGTGGAGGCTGATGCTTGGGGAGGCTGATGCTGGGGGAGACTGGGAGCGGAAGGCTGATGCTGAGGGAGGCTGGGAGGGGGAGGCTGGGAGGAAGGAGGCTGGGAGGAAGGAGGCTGGGAGGAGAGAGGCTGATCCTGGGGAAGGCTGGGAAGGGGAGGCTGATGCTGAGGGAGGCTGGAAGGAGAGAGGCTGATGCTGGGGGAGGCTGAAAGGAGAGAGGCTGAGGCTGGGAGGAGAGAGGCTGATGCTGGGGAAGGCTGATGCTGAGGGAGGCTGGGAGGGGAAAGCTGATGCTGGGGAAGGCTGGGAGGACGGAGGCTGGGAGGAGAGAGGCTGATCCTGGGGAAGGCTGGGAGAGGGAGGCTGATGCTGGGGGAGGCTGGAAGGAGAGAGGCTGATGCTGGGGGAGGCTGGAAGAAGAGAGGCTGATGCTGGGGGAGGCTGATGCTGGGGGAGGCTGGGAGGAGAGAGGCTGATGCTGGGGAAGGCTGGGAGGAGAGAGGCTGATGCTGGGGACAGAGAGGAGAGGCTGATGCTGGGAGGAGAGAGGCTGATGCTGGGATGAGAGAGGCTGATGCTGGGATGAGAGAGGCTGATGCTGGGAGGAGAGAGGCTGATGCTGGGGGAGGCTGGGAGGAGGAGGCTGATGCTTGGGGAGGCTGTGAGAGGGAGGCTGATGCTGAGGGAGGCTGGGAGGAGGGAGGCTGGGAGAGGTAGGCTGAGAGAAGAGAGGCTGATGCTGGGGGAGGCTGATGCTGGGGGAGGCTGGGAGAGGGAGGCTGATGCTGGGGGAGGGTGGGAGGAGGGAGGCTGGGAGGAGAGAGGCTGATGCTGGGGAAGGCTGGGAGGAGAGAGGCTGATGCTGGGGACAGAGAGGAGAGGCTGATGCTGGGAGGAGAGAGGCTGATGCTAGGATGAGAGAGGCTGATGCTGGGAGGAGAGAGGCTGATGCTGGGAGGAGAGAGGCTGATGCTGGGAGGAGAGAGGCTGATGCTGGGAGGAGAGAGGCTGATGCTGGGGGCAGAGAAGCTGATGCTGGGGGCAGAGAGGCTGATGCTGGTGCAGCATGGGGGATGGAGCACGATGGGGGGGTGCGCAGCATCGGGGATGGAGCATGATGGGGGGTGCGCAGCATCGGGGATGGAGCACGATGGGGAGTGCGGAGTATGGCGGATGGAGCACGTTTGGGAGTGCGCAGCATGGCGGATGGAGCACGTTTGGGAGTGCGCAGCATGACGGATGGAGCACGTTTGGGAGTGCGCAGCATGGGAGATGGAGCACGATGGGGGGTGCGCAGCATAGGGGATAGAGCACGATGGGGAGTGCGCTGCATGGGGGATGGAGCACGATGGGGAGTGCGCTGCATGGGGGATGGAGCACGTTTGGGAGTGCGCACCTCCCCCCAACACACACACACACACGCGCGCGCACTGCACAACACACCACACACACACTGGGAACCACAAACAACTGCCCTACACAGACACCCACACACACAGACAACGCTGCACACACACAACACCCAACACACAAACACCGCGGCACACACAAATATACGCACATACCGTACAACACACACATTGCAGAAAACATACCTCCCCCCAAAACACACCACACACACACAAACCGCGCAACACACACACACAACGCTACAGACACACAGCGCTCCACAAACAACGCAACACACGCAACACACATACAACACCGCTCTCACCCCCCGTCACACCCAGACAACACCCAGAACATGTACAGCCCCTACATAAACACTTGGTAACTACACACAACAACATCTATATATATATATATCTATAACAAAAATCATACATGAACTACACAATACGTAAATTCTAGAATACCCGATGCGTAGAATCGGGCCACCTTCTAGTGCTGTATATAAGAGCGCAGGCCGCTGTGTAGAACGTAAAAATCACTTTATAATACTCACCTGAGGGGCGGTGCGGTGCAGACCGGTCGTATAAGTGTCTACGTTCTCCGGTAGCGGCGCCTCCACACTAGCCGGCATTGAGGTCCTGCTCATGCGCACTACAATACTTTGATCTGCACTGCTCAGGGCAGATCAAAGTGCGCCTGCGCAGGACCTCAATGCTGGCAAGTTTGTATGATGTAGGACGCGTCATGCACCCAGGTTTCAGAAGAAGGAGGACAAAGATGGCCGAAAGAGGAGGCGCCGGTACTGGAGAACGAAGACATCCATCTGACCAATCCGCAGCTCCTCTTACGTGAGTATTATAAAGTGATTTTTACGTTCTACACAGCGGCTTGGGCTCTTATATGCAGTATTCTGGAATGCTGTATATAAAAGCCCACTGGTGGTGGCCGCAGTTTATAGTCACCAAATCTGGTGACAGGTTCCTTCTAACAGTGTAAAAAGGTCAATGTGGTGACTGATTCCCTTTAAACCAAATAAACGTCATTCTTAAATCAATCCTGAAGTAAAAAAAACCCCTCACCAAATACACAATGTGCGCACGGTTTCTCATTTCGTTGATAGTTTGATGACTTTTGCTTTTATCACTACTTTGAGGCTGCTATGACTCTGATTTTATTAGGCTGAGTTCACATGTCCTGTAATCCTGCGGTAGAACAGATCCTGCAGAGATCCGTTGGCAAAAACGCTCTGCAAACACAACTTTTTTGTCCGTTGTTAAATAACTTATGTCTGCCGGATCAGGTTTTTATAACATGGTAGTCTATGGATAACGGATCTGATAATAGATTGCTATTTATCTTCCATTTGAAATGGATCCTGTATGAAAAAAACCAGATCCTTTACAAAAGCAAGAATAACGGATCACTAAATAGCAATCCGTTAACAGATCCGTTCTCCATAGACTCCAATGCTAACTTATGTCTGCCGGATCTGTTTTTTTTAACATTGGAGTCTATGGAGAACGGATCTGTTAACGGATTGCTATTTAGTGATCCGTTATTCTTGCTTTTGTAAAGGATCTGGTTTTTTTTCATACAGGATCCATTTGAAATGGAAGATAAATAGCAATCTATTATCAGATCCGTTATCCATAGACTACCATGTTAAAAAAAAACCTGATCCGGGAGACATAATTTTGCTAACTGATCTCTGCAGAATCTGTTCTAATGGATGATTACAGGACAAGTGAGCTCAGCCTAAGCAAAAACTGGATCTTTTATAAATGCAAGAAAAAAATGGATGGCTAAATAGCAATGAGTTAAAGGGAATCTGACACCAGGTTTTGCTCCCGCATCTGAGAGCAGCATAATGTAGAGATAGAGACCCTGATTCCAGTGATGTGTCACTTACTGAGCTGTTTGCTGTCATTTTGATAATATCAATGTTTTCTCTGCTGCAGATCTAGCAGTTATACCGAGCTCATGACTATGCTGGACTATGGGGCAGCAGGACAAGTAGTCCTATAATAATAATCTACTGCTGATTAAACAAGTGATTTTATCAAAACTACACTAAGCAGCCCAGTAAGTGACACATCACTGGAATCATGATCTCTGTCTCTAAGTTATGTTGCTCTCAGATTAGGTGGCAAAAACCTGGAGAGAGACTTCCATCCGTTTTCCATAGACTCCCATGGTAAAAAAAGCCAGATCTTGTAAAAATATATATTTTTTCAAAATGGACAAGAAAATTATATTTGCACAACTTTTTTTTCCAACAGATCCGTAACAGATGATTACTGGACATGAGATCTCGGGCTGCTGTGCTGTGTGGTCAGGCTTTTCCTGATTCTGATTTCCCAGTCAGATGATACTGTAAACATTGCACCGATCGTACTCGTCATTCTGTCCCCGGCCCGGCGATCATTGGTCGTATGTGATGATCATGTCTGTGGCTGCTGGAGCTGCATTCCCAGGCGCTCTGCCAGCCCCGGGGATGGTTCCCAGCACGCTCCAGGGTGGGCTGTGCCCGGGAGGGGTGGTGTGATGGCGCTGCCTGGTCGCCCCCCGCACGCCCGGCACCGGGAGGATTGGTGACAGCGCAGTCAGTAGACGGCTTCAAATCAATGCCGAGTTAAATGCCTGCTGGGCTGAGCCAATCAGGAGCGCAGACGCACTAACACACCCACTGACACCACGGGGGGCCGGTCTGTGAGCAGCCAATCAGGAGGCGGGCAGCATGGCTATTGTGCTGCATGCTGGGTCCCGGGCGCTCGGTACAACAGGAGACATTTCGCAATTTGTGCAGCAGAAATCTGTGACCTTGTTCCCAGTGACTCCAGACGGGGCTGCCCGGGATGCGGAGCTGCGGGGACGGGACTGCCGCTCACTGACTGCCGCACTCTGCCCACCATGAAGCTTATAGACGGAAAGAAGCATTGTGAGTACGAGAATGTGTGTGTACTGATGCCTCCAGGAACCCCTGATGTGCTGGGTGACCCCTGCATGATGGGGTACACAGGGTGCTGCATGGGGGGACACTGAGCAGGGCTGCAGCACAGAGAATGGATAGCTGGTATGTATATATAGTATGGAAATGGTAAAAATATCAGTCCCTTTAAGATCCATGATTAGCTGGATAGAACTAATGGCATACATGTACAGTATATTACGTCTCAGAGGAGATCTCATTTATATGTATAAATACATGTGTGGTCAATATAAAGGACTGGCACATGACTTATTTCTTCCAAAGACAATACTAAGGACCAGGGGGCACTCACTGCGAGTGGAAGGAAAGCGATTCCGACACCTAAATAGGAAAGGGTTCTTTACAGTTAGAGCAGTCAGACTGTGGAATGCCGACCACAAGAGGTAGAAATGGCAGATACTATAACAGCTTTTAAAAAAGGGCTGGATGATTTCCTCAGTACACACAACATTGTCGGTTATAAATGACTTAGGGACAAAATGTAGAATTGGAGGAGGAAGGTTGAACTAGATGGACCTAGGTCTTTTTTCAACCTATGTAACTAATTACCATTCATTATCAATTTATGCATCTGGATTGATATTTTTTCCATAGTTCTTGCAGTTATTGGTATACCTACAGGAAATGGGATAAATGAAGCGTTAGTTACCCGATCCCCTCCAGCACTGACAGGAGATGGAGTAGATCATATACATTTCAGCCCATTTCCTGCACATAAGCTAATTACCAGACATCACCTTTAATTGTTTCTTTGTGTTGTAAATGGTATTTGAGGTATGGTATGGGTGCATCCACCACTGTGCAGGACAATATCCTCTGCTATGGGGATTGTGACCT